>NC_143558.1:3333333-3636363 GCF_054136105.1 Typopeltis vanoorti
TACAACTATGCCCTCTCTATAAACCTTATTATAATTATTCTATAATCTACTCTTTCCCCCTTCAATATACCCTATTCCTCCTATGGGTTTAAATTCGGAAGAAGGCTAGTTCAGAAGCCTTAAGCTAGCAGCCCTACCACTGAACTATTTCATCGTCAGGCTAGTCCCCTGACATGGAGAACATAATTCTACTAGTAAACTGACAGAAAAAGATAATCGGATTGAATCTATGGGAAACGACCCCGGAATGGAAAAGGTAAAACGAAAATGGAAACGACAAAATATAATACACATAGCAAACTGGAATGTAAGAGGAATAGCATATAAAGAAGTAGAATTAGACCAATTATTAAGTGAAAGAAATTTTAAAATAGCAGTAATCACTGAAACAAAAAAGAAATTAAAAGGAACTATGAGAACTGAAAATTTTAATGTGATATACAGTGGAGTTGACAGAGACCAAAGAGCACAAGCAGGAGTCATGATTTGGATTCATAACTCCCTTTCAAAACAGTTAAAACATTATAAATTATGGAATGAAAGAATAATAGAGGCTATTTAACAATAACTGGTTTATATGCCCCAGAAGCGGGAAGAGAACAAGATAATATTGATTTTTATAATCAGCTACAAAACATATATAATAAAATGATTACATAATTTTAGCAGGAGACTTAAATGCAAGAATTGGAAACACGAAAATTAATAATAATAGGAATATGGAGAACACACTCTAAACAGGAATGGTAAAAAATTGATTGACTTTGTAGTTTATAATAACCTAAAAATAATGAATTCCTTCTATAAACATAAAGACATACATAAATATACTTGGGCAGCAAAGGATGGAAATCAATATTAGATTACTTTATACTAAATGAAAAGACATCAAAATTTTCACTAGATGTTAGAGTTCACAGAGGATATGAAATAAGCAGTGACCACTTCCTTGTTAAAATAAAATTAAGATTACCACCTAAATGGCTACAAGTAACAAGAACAGAAAGAAAAATTGAAACATTTGTTTATAAAACTAGACTATTGAATGACACAAATGCACAATGGCTATATGCACAAAGAATTAACCAATATCTAGACATAATAAAACAAAATGAAGAAACAGAAATAGAATGGCTTAATATAAAAACGATACTAAATGCATCGGCAAATGAAAGCTTAGGAAAGACCAAAAAATTCAATAAAAGGAAAACTGAAGATCTGGGATGATACAATCAAATATAAAAAAAAGCCTATCAGCAATGATTAAGCAGTAGAAGATGAAATAGAATATAAAAGAATAAGAGCCATAGCTAAAAGAGAAGTCAGAAAAAGACAAAGAATCATGGAACAAATTTGTTTCTAATTTAGAACATGATTTATATAAAATAAGACCCAATGTATATAAAATTTTGAAACACTTAAATGCAGCTACCAAAGAAAACATAAAATTAAACACTGAATTGAAATTAGAAGAATTTCTAAATTACTACACAGAATTGTGGACAGACAAATATTTTAAAAAAGACAACTGGCAAACAATTAATGAAAAGAAAATAACTAAAGAAGAATTAGAAATCAGCCTGAAAGAAACAAGAAACGGAAAATCACCTGGAGAAGATAAACTAGGTTCACAACTATATAAATATGCAGGAACAAGATTCAAAGAAAGACTCATTATTTTTAAATAAAACTTATTCAACTGGTATTCCCCCAATAGAATGGAAAAAAGCAATTGTGATTCCTATCTTTAAAAAAGGTAATAGAGATGACCCTAAAAACTATAGAGGCATCAGTATACTAAATTCCTGTTACAAAATATACAGCAGAATCTTAAATAGTAAACTAATGAAATATTCCGAAAACTTTATTTTAGAAGTACAGAATGGATTTAGAAAAGGACGATCATGTATAGACCTGGCCTTTTGCCTAAAATTAATAATAGAGAAAAGAAGAGAATACAATGTAGAAACACATATTGCATTTATTGACTTGGAAAAAAAAAGCATTTGACAAAGTTAAAAGAAACATTAAAAGAAAGACAAATACCAAATAATATCCTAAAAGCTATCACAAGTATATATGAAAATAATCAAATACAAATAAGATTAAATCACGAGCTATCATATACGAGAGAGATAAACCAAGGGGTCCGGCAGTGATGTCCCCTCTCAGCAACTCTTTTTAATATCTACTTAAATGAAATAATAATAATAAAATGGAGTAAAAATTTACATCAAGGAATTAAACTTTCTCCTACAGTAAACTTAAACACTCTCCTCTTTGCCGACGACCAAATAATAATTACAAATTCTGAAGATAAACTACAGAAAGCTATTTTAGATCTAAATGAGATAGCCAAAGATTATGGTATGATAATATCAACGGAAAAATCAAAAACTATGGCCTTTAAAGGATAAGATCCAGCAAGAACTAAAATAGTAATAGATAACAAGATCTTAGAACAGGTGAATTCATTTAACTACCTAGGATGTATGATCACCTATGAAAATGAAAAAGATATAAACGTAAAAATTGCAAAATATTTAAAAATAACAGGTGTAATTAACTCTATATTTAAACCAAACCTAGTTCAAAAACAAACCAGGCTAAAAGTATACAATACATTAGCCCTACCGGTCTTAATGTATGGAAGCGAAATCTGGACAATAAAACAAAAAGACAAAGATTAACAACAGCAGAAATGAAGTTTATGAGAAAAACTGCAAAGTATACCCTATTTGATCACAAAAGAAACGAAGATATTATGAAAGAATTAAACCAAGAACTAGTAATTGAAAAAATTAAAAAATATAAACATAGATGGATGGAACACGTTCAAAGAATGAAAACAGAAAGATTACCAAAACAAGCCTTAAAGTACAAGCCATTAGGAAAAAGAAAACCAGGACGTCCTCTTAAACGATTCAACGATGACTTCTAAGGCCGGAACAGGCCATGCTAGGCCTAAATCCTTGATACATATGATGATGTGTTCTATTTGCTTTTCCCTCTCATCTAGCATGCTGATAGAACTGCTGAAGAATCGCAACTCAATGATTTATTATTTTTTTTTTTTTAAGAATTTGGACTAAGATCCCCTTTTTGAAATTAAAAGGGCTTTATGGGAGTTTTTATTTTACAAAATCTGGATACTGCAAATAAGTGTCATTGTTTCAATGTAGTTCACAGTTGGAATTTGGATATGGAAATTCCATATGAACTTCCAATAGCACCCAGAAAAGTATTGAATACTTTCAAATTGTATCAGAAAGTGCAATTCTTTGCAAAATTTTTTCTGGTGCATTTCTCCCAGAAACTCGGGTTATTCGTCTCGTTGGTCACCAAGAGATGTTTGCTGGTCTCTTCATCAGTGGCCGCCTATAATTAGTGATAGACATGGGCCAACTATCTTTGATTGGCTACCGGTGGAGATTGAATCTCCCACTCAGTCTCCAAAAGCAAGATAGGATTTAAAGGCCACATCTGCTCCCTATAAGGGAATGAAAGGCATTAGCTGATTTTATTTATTGAGCAAATGGCTGATATATCAATTTCAGTCTAGTCTATTACATAACTTTAGAAACTTCGAACATAGGATGATATGGAATAAGATTAACACACACAAGAATATTTCCTGTTATTCCAATAAGCATAATGTAGATTAGGCTCACTTACTAGCTCTCGGACATTTCCGTGACACAGCAAGAAACTCCTCTTTGGAAAAGAGACCAATTCGAATTTCATGAATTCTGTTAAGAATGCAGTGAATTCTTTCGAGCACTTTTTAACAAAGGCTTGAACACGATGATTTTTATCGTAAAGAAAACATCAAATCAATAGTTTTTTTTTTTCCTTTTCGAAATGTATTAAGACTATCATTATAAGATATGAAATAGAACCAACTCAAAATATTAAGTTATTTTTATTTGGTTAACCATTAAATCCAAATATTTCATTTTCAGAAACACCACTTGAAGCTCCTTCAATCACTACTTATGTTTTTCTCGTTGCCACTTACGTGAAAGGTGGCATTTGTCTATGCTCACGGTAATATACTGTGTCAGTGAGCCCTCTTCAAAATTTTAACCTTTTTGGATAAAAAAAATATTCTATCAGATTCATTTGCCGTCTCCAATGCTCTCCTCATCCACATTTTGAAACTGGATTTTATTTCTTTAAAACTTAATTTTTTTCACACCTCAACATTCCTAACAGCGAAGTTGTTGCAGACCAGAAGTTGTACATTCAAAATACCAATTAGCTTTCTTCAACAAACATCAACTAATGCCTGCCTTTTATTCCCTTATATGGAGTAGGTGAGACCGTTTTAGATAATGAGTCCTATCTAACTTTGGCAGACTGAGCGGGCAGTTCAACCTCCACCAATAGTCTTGGACCAACTATCTGATTCACCATCACTAATTATTAGTAGCAACCGATGAAGGGACTGGCAAACAAGTGCTGCACTCTCGTGGTCTCTAACCCTAGCTTGTCTGAAATAATGTGGGTTCTACACTCGACTTTCTTGAGTTTACAGGAGAAAAACAGGAGTTTCCTGGAGAAAACAAACCCGCCCACTTGTCCATGCCAGAGATCGACGAACTAGTCAAAGAAAGGCTAAGAAAAAGTTTCTATAGTTGGCGACTAGACTTGAATTTAAATCTATTTTCGGATCTAGTGCAGAGGATACAAACGTCACTTCCACTGAGCCTATATTATTATCTACAGTCCTACAAACCACGTGGTTTATATGCAAGTTCATTTCTGCTTTTTGAGCACTTTTCCTTATTTGACAAATCTTGTAATCCATTGCTCGCCTTCCAGAGTATCTAATTCTACAACCCTAAATTCTGATCCGCAAATTATTTAACGATAGTTTGACAACCTAGTTAACTTCAGCACTGTTACTTTTTTTTTCTCCAAGAAACATCTTTTAGACAGTATTCACATGGATGAGATTCTCTTCTTGAGACGATAATTCTGCCATCTATTCTTTCTTACCGTAAATAAACTTATCACAAGTATCTCTTCAGCTTCAGAGAAATTGTCCTCATTCTCTTCAGATATTAGTTTCATTGACAGTCAGTGATGATCTTGCTTTTTAGTTGGGGAGACCTGATTTCGAATTGTTCTAGAATAGGAAAACCGTTCACCTTTTTAATTGAAGTTTACGTATTCCTAACGAGTACAATCTGCATAATTTCAAATATAATGTTAGTCTTTCTCCCCAACCTTCTACTCATTCACAGTACCACAGATTCCACAATCGCATGTGGAATTATTAAAAATTATGGAGCAACCTCCCCTTTCAAAATCGCTTATCGACCCTACATTTTTGTTATTTAGCTTTTATATTAAAAATATACCTGATGAGTGAAGGAATTTAATTTTGATTCGAATTATGATCGAGGAAGTGTATCAATATGCAAAGCGCGTGTGTTTTCCGATTGTTTTCTTTCTTTTTTTATGTGTAATGTAAAATGTTCCTGCCCTCATAGATCGAAGGTTTTCACCCATCTTTTGAAATCTCTATAAAAGTTCCTGGCATATTAGCCACGATTCGAATTCGGGTCTTTCCAATGAGGGCAAATGTCGCTTCTTGCTCACGATTGCACTGCAGTACGTCCGGAACATTTCAACAAAATAGAAGAGGTCGTTTTACAGAATATGCGTATTCATATTTCTCGGATTATTTCAACAAGAAATTTCTTAAACACAAATCAGTGTATTTAAGAAATTTCAATAAGTTTTAAAGCATAAAATGACCTCTTGATGAAGACCGGAGATTCAGCTAATTAAAATGGGATATTCAGTAAGAAACACGTTCGGTTATCTTCATTACTATTTTAGGTATTCACCTTTCTGTATGTGATCATTCTTATTGATTTCTTTTCTCCTTCTCGCATACCATTCATCAATCTTCATGTTAGAGCCTTTTTTGTGATATGGGAAATTGGATTCATTTGATTTCGAGCACGTTTTTGCATCAAAAGTTACTTTAATGATCAAATGTGACATAAAAGCCTTACAAAACATAAATTTAAACGTATTTCTGGCATCATAGAGACCGTTCTTTAAAAGTGTTAATGAAATCACTTTTAGATTGGCCGTTATGGAGGGTCAGCAATGAACAGGTTCACAATTTTCTGTCCAATAACTGATAAGTATACTAAAGCTCCATGATACTCTCAGAAACCCTCTTTCAAATCTGCTAACTTGTTTAAGCAAATAAAATAAGATCTTTTCTCTTCGCAAAGGAGTGAGCGTCGTGGCCTTGCTTGCAAATCTAAACAACCCAACCCAAGTGAATTTGCTTAACAGGAAAGTAAGATAGAATTTGATGGCTGCTGCATTTGAAGTAAACGGACCTGGACTATTGCCAGATATGTTGTAACATTCTCTCACATCCGAGCTTCTTTACATTATTAAGTGGATCAAGGTCATTGGCACTCCTTAGTGAAATGAAAAGACTTGATAACAAACATAAATCAAAAGCAATGAATCTACCAATGCACTGATTACAGATAGTCAGACGCCCTTTTAGTCGATTAAAGTGCATTTTATTGATGCCATTTTTTTATTCTGTCATCTCAAACTTATTGAAACGTTGATCTAAAATGATATTTAAATTTAATACTCTAATTAGAATAAGCATTGTTTTCAGGGTCCTAGCAGAGTGGTGGTGTTTAACGAACAATCGTACGTCGAAGGAGAATCTTTACCTACGATTGGAGATCCTTATCTTCGACATGCCTTTAATATTGCTGCTAGCAACGGACTGAAGAGTGACCGTCCTATTCCAGATTCTAGACATCCTTTGTAAGTCTAATTTAACTTTTCTTTCTACTGAAACAGAAAACTTAGCTTATATTGAATATTTTGCATGAGATGCGATATCAATGTCGCTACTATATGTTCATTCCTAAATTCATTTCTTGTTTAGCAAGTGATATGTGGTTAAACAAGTGAGTTTTACTTGTTCCGAACGGCGGTGCCTTGTATTAGTCAGAGCAACTTCAATTACTTTGACTCGAATTTCCTGTTGTATTAATCTGAAGAGCTTGAAAAGTTCAGCAAAATATACTTCGACTATTTCTTCCAAATATTGTACTACTCAGCTACATTGATGTGAAATTGTAGATTCTAGCATGTTTAACAACACATTGGCTAATGCAGTGGTTTAAGGATAAACTCCATACACCCTCTGTCCAAAAAGAAACCGAACTTTACGAAAATAGAAGAAACTAGTGGCGCCACCCGTTGTTTCTTTTTGTTATCGAAAGCGGCAACCTTCATGCGTTGGTCAACTGTTTATGACATTTGTTTCATTAGAAGTCGAGTTATAGTGCCAAGAGTGAAGGTGTGTTTTGACGAACGGTCGGTCGTCACGATATTCATGCCGTAAGCTACGAATTCTCGCTATCAATCGCTTCAAAACTTCGAGATAAAACTCACCATTGACGGTTTGGTCAGGCGGAACGAATTCTTTGTGGATAATGCCCTTGGAATTGTAGAAACAAATCAGCATTGTCTTTACTTTTGACTTCTCCAAGCGACTTTTTTTCCCGTTGTCCCTCTTCTGGTGTTCTCCGCTCAGCACTTTGGCGCTTTGTTTCGGGCTCATACTCAAAACACCACGTTTCTTCACCAGTAACGATCGTTTCAAGGAAGTTTGAGTCCTTATGATCGTGTTTAATAAGGTCCTTGCAGTGTTCAATTCGATACATTTTTTGGTCGTCGGTCAACTTGTGTGGAACAAATCGCGAATTCAATTTACTAAGGCCCAAACTCTCGGCCAAATTGCTGTGCTCAGTTGGTTTTGGAATCCCCAATTCATATTCAATCAATCTCACGGACGATTTCGGGTTTTCTTTGATGAAATTACGCACTTTTTGGATGTTAACTTCGCTCAGTCCAGTTTTTGGACGGCCAGTCTTTTGTATCGTCCTCAAGCGTCTCACGACCATTTTGAAATCGCTTAAACCATTCGTAAACTTGAGTACGAGATAAGCATTCATCACCGTATGCTTTTCGAAGCATTTGATGCATTTCAGTAAAACGTTTACCGAAATGCATCAAATGGTCGGGAAACTCATTTTCCGACCATTCGTCAAAACACAGTGTCACTCTTGGCACTATAACTCGACTTCTAATGAAACAAATGTCATAAACAGTTGATACAACACTAAGGAAGGTCGCCGCTTTCGACAACAAAAAGATTCAACAGGTCGCGCCACCAGTTTCATCCATTTTCGAAAAGTTCGGTTTCTTTTTTGGACGAAGGGTATTCAAGTTCATGAGGTTAATCATCTTCAAAACAGCTACTTAGCCGAAGCATCTTTCAAATACTGTCTCTTAGTTGATATTGACAGAATTAAACAGTTTAACGAGAGATTCAGTTTATTACTCATATCGGCCACTGAATTAGAAACTTATTCAGTACAGTGTTGGACTTCCTCTAGCTGGAATTACAGCACATACAGTTGGCATAGATTTAGCAAGGTATTAGATTGCATCTACGTCTACAACAGTCCTTTAACAGTCTCAGATTTGACTGAAGAGAACTTTGCTACCAGATCTGTTTTTAACATGGGCTATACATTGTCATTAGTTCAGATCCGGGGTTTGTGGCGGCCACGGAAGATGGTGAAGGTCGCTCTCATGCTCCCAGAGGCACTCCTGAACAATTCTTGCGCGATGGACAATAGCATTGTCGTCCATGAAACAACCGTCACCTGATGGATAAAAGTCAACATTGCAGGATGGACTTGATCGGCAACAATGTTCAGATATTCCTTGGAGGACACCCGACCTTCTAGTAATATAAGTGGACCCGTTCCGTACCAACAGCATTCCCCACACCGTGACACCACATCCAGAACCTTGAGTTGTGTTTACAAGGCAAGTTGTGTTCATTGCTGCATCGGACTCCCACCAAACGTTTTGCCGACTTCGGTGTACAGCAAGATGTACCGTGACTCTTCGGATCATATGATTTTTTTTTTCAGTCTTCCAGAGTCCAGTCATGGTGTTTGTTCCTGACACCATTGTGGGCGAACTTTCCTGCTTATAGCCGAAATAAAGCTCTGTATAGGTATGCAACTGCCAATACTGATTCTCTTCAATTCCTGCACATTGGAGGTATCAGGAATAATAATAATAATAATAATAATAATAATAATAGTTCGGTGAAATGTGGGTCAAGAACAGCCTTCAATAAATGCTTCAGTCAACTGGGAAGTTCTTTTTGTCTGCACAACTCTCAGACGACTTAGATCTCATTCCTGACACTATCTTAGGACCACATTTGCGCCTCTGAGACAATGTGGATTATTTTTTCACTTATTGAACACCTATCCTATTAAACACTTATCTTGCCTTTTGAGAAACCACTCGGTTCTGCTGTTTTCCATGCCGGCATGGTTCCAACGCCATGCCAAAATCCATAATAAGCCCTTTATCGAACTCCGAAAGATCCTTTGTTTTTCCTATTGTGGTCAACACTATTCATGACAACTATCATTTTTAAATAGTTGCCTAGAACATATGGTGACGCACGTGATCAAGTATTTAGCATAGACACTGCGTGTGTGACGTTTACGTATATGTGCATAAAAGTTTAATGGATACTGTGAAGGAAGACTTCTTGGTTTCGAATCTAGTCGGCGACTAGAAGAAATTTTTCTAAGCCTTTTTTCGACCGGTTCCCAAGTTAGTCGATCTCTGGCACGGGCAAGCAGGTTTTTTCTCCCGTAAACTCAAGAAAATCGACTGTAGAACCCACATTATTTCAAAAATGAAAAATACGAGTGTTAGGATTAGGGACCACGAGATGGCGGCACTTGTTGAGCCGTCTCTCTTCACTGCGTGCCGCTTAATTAGTGATAGCCTTGGGCCAGATATCTCTGATTGGCTGCCAGTGGAGATTGAACTGCCTACTCAGTCCCCAAAAGTTAGTAAGGCTAACGGCCTCGCCTACTACCCTATATACGGGAATAAAAAGGCGTTTGCCGATTTTTTTTTAACAAAATTCTTAATAAACTTGCGGGTACTACTTATTCATCTGAGACAAATTTGAACTGTGTTGAGCCAGTTAATAATAAAATTATTTGTTTCTCTTTTAAGCTAGAAATTATTTAACTTGTATTCCTGGAATTAATTTCAGAAAGAAATTATGGATTTTTTCTAAAGACCCATGATGGTGTGATTTAACTCTTTTATAAAGTTTTGGCTGCTCTGTTTCCATCCCAGATGTCGATCTTTACAGATCCACGGATGAATATCTAAGAAACTTTTAAAGTTGGCATCAGTGGGTTACTTTCAATAAACAATCTACAAACATTAGGATATTATTATTGCACGGACACCTCCATGAAGGTGTCCATGCAATAATAATCTGTGATACCTCTCATTGAAACTATTAACAGACAAAGCACTCACAACCGACTCAGGCAATCCATTATATTCATTCACGACTCTGCAAGCGAAAAATCTACTCCTCGAGCCTTTGCTAACCACACACTTATTTAACTTTCAGAGATGATTCTGCCCCACTAGTTAAGTGCTGAAACTTCATTGAATCAACCCTAAAAATCCTTTAAGTAACTTAAATGTTTCTATCACATCCTCCTTTTTATTACATCCCCCGTTTTCGCTTATTAACCAACTTTTATAATCCACAAACCCTCAATTTATCCTTATAGGGAGCAAACTAAACACAGTAATCCAGATGTGGTTGTATCAAGGCTTATAAAGAGGAATGATAACTCCCTTATCTTGGCTTGTTAGTACATTCTTCATTAAGCAAGTAATCCTCTGAACTTCCCTGGCTACTTTAGCAATATGCCCTCCAAAGTTCAGCTCTATCAACTACTATCCCCAAATCCCTGGCTTTATCATTTTCCTGGAGCACGGTTTCCTCAATGTGGTACACAGTTATAATCTTTGTGTCCCAAAATGGATAACTTTACACTTTTCCACATTGAACTGACATTCATTATGTTTTGTCCACACTGTCAGCCTAAATCATCCTACAAGCTCTGTACGTCACCTTGATTAACTATTATTCTACCCAACTTTGAATCATCAGCAAACAACCGAATATCTCCCTTCAAATTATTTCCTATATCATTTATGTTCAAATTTAACAGCAGTGGTCCAAGCACAGAGCCCTACGGTACACCACAGAGCTCTGTGATATACTGCTTTTTGGTATCTGTCCATCAATCATTTTATTTACTTTACCAGTTTCATATCCATCCCAATTTGTTGCTATTTGCATAAGCGAGTTCCATGTGGGATAGGAGCCAAAGTCTTTGGGTCCTATGTCCCTTGCATTCCGATGAATCTCTCTCATTTATAAACATTATTTCGACTTAATAGTCAAAATTAATTTATTTTGCATTTATTTCTAATTTCATTAATTAACAGTACCAAATAGCAGTCATATTTATAACCATTATAGTTTAAGTAAGAAAAGAGGAATAACAACTCATGGAGATGGTCTATTAAATGAAGGTGAGCTAAGTTGCTCTTTTATGTGCGAACTGGTAAATGTCAGAATGGTTCATGAGCTTCGTCTTGAAGAAGCTTGCTTCTGTACTGCTAAAATTGTCTTGGTTTTCTGGGGCCATTCGTTGTCCAGTATGGAGCAAGAAACTGAGCATACATGGTTGTCTAAGTTGGTGTCCCAACCACCTCAGCTGACGTTTCTGAATTGTTTGTCAGCGGTCTTGTCTGCTTTCTTCAAGAATAGCAGTATTAGGAATGCGATCTTGCCATGTATATTGATCGAAAGGCATGTCCCAAAGGTATTGATGTTAACTGCTCGTTGAGTCTGGAAACTATCTGTAAATAGGCTTGCGTGGTGATTTTGTACAGACGAATTGTTTATGATGACTTTGGATTTCAAAATATTAGTTAAGCTTTTATGAAATTGAAGGGCTTTCTACTTTCTTTTTACTATGTCAGAATATCGATGTAAGAAAACCAAGAAGGGAAAATCTTATTTCAAGCATGGGATCATTTCGGTCAATGTTTCCTTCCATTTTGTATTAGTCTTATTTTACTGCCAGTCCAATCAATGCTGCGTTTTACATTTAAATTATCTACTGATGGCTTAGGGATGTCTGAATGTTAGTCGATTAGCACATCATATGTGAAGCATAGGCTGCTTTTGTGGGTTTGTCCTGCTGAATCTTCGAGAGTTATCCCATACTCATTTCCTGTGAGTATGAAAACAGTCGGAGAGTAATAATAAAGATGTAGTGCCAAAGAGCCTCCATGAAGAGTATTGGAAATAGGAATGCTTTCCTATTTGTGCTTTACATAATTTAGCTCTGCAGGCTCTAAATTACACCCTGATCAAAAATATCCGGATGCATGTTCATCCCATCTCTCTCTCTCTCTCTTTCTCTCTCTCTCTCATGAAAGGCATTAATATAGCGTTGGTCCACTCTTTGTGCTATAACCGCCTTCGATCTTCTAGGAAGGCATTCCACTAGATTTTGGGAGTTCCTGTGATAATTCCCTTTTCTTCAGAAGAGCATCGGTGTCGTCACTAATGTCGGCGATCCAGCCTGTCTTAGTAATCGGTGTTCCAATTCATCCGAAAGGTCACAGCCAAAAAAAAAAAAAGCCAAAGGCTAATCAAGTTCAGCACCCATCTCATGAAACTATTCCTGCATAAATCTCACTTTGTGGACGGGGCCATTGTTGTATTGATACAGAAAGCGGCCTCAATGAACTGTTACCATGACTGAAGCACAGAACTGATCGTCTAGAATGCCATTATAGACCAAAGAGTTAAGATTCCCCATCACCGGGACTATGAGATGGGGGGGGGTAGGTAGCTAGGACAGGTAGCATTTCCTGACATCCACTAAACCCAGACCCATTCAGCAGACCGCCAAATACTGAAGTGTAATTAATCACTTCAGAGAACGCGGTTCCGCTGCACCAAAGTCCAACTGCAGTGAGTCTTACACGACTAGCATGAACCCCACGCTTGGCGTTGCACTTGTTAATGTGTGCGGCCATAGAAACCCAGTTCAACTCCCAACGAACAGTCGAGCTGCTGGCCTGGCCTGCAGAGATATTTCACGCCACGCGCTTCAGCACTCGGCGGTCATGCTCTGTGATTTTATGTGGCCAACAGGATCGTGATTGCTGCTGTTGCTCCACGACATTTCACAATAACATCATTCACAGGTGATGGGAGCAGCAGGACATAAATTTCCAGAACTGAGTTGTTGCAAAGGTAGCATCCAATGACAGGGCCACGCTGAAGTTACTGAGCTCTTCACACGGCCCATTTCTGTTAGTTTGTCTATGAGCTATGGTTGTGATGTATAGAGCCATATCTCCTACTACAAAGGGATGTCCTTATATTTTTGATCAGTTTGTATGTATGAATATATCGTTTACAGATGAACGCCTGAATATTCACATTCCAACAGCGAAGTAATCATCAGTGACCAGTGGCGGCTCGTGGCTTGAAATCGGAGGGGGGGGGGGGGTGCAACTTTCGAAATATACATACACACTGTATACGTGTTCGGATAAAATATCAAAATTATGGTAAAAATTAAGCATTAAAATATTGTTTATTATTGATAAAATTATACAGTTTGGTAGAATTCAAAATTACTAATAAATAAAATCCATTATCATAACCCTAATAATGTTCTAAAATAAAAACTATAACGAATGTTATGTCTAATTGTAACGTCCAAATATTTAAAGAGACGGAGTAAACACGATGATAAGCATTATGAACACTCTACTACGTGCAAACTGCATATAAACAACAGTGGAACTGCGCGACGGACAGTGCCGCATTACGCTAATAGCTCGCATCTCACTATGACATACAAATGCTTGCGCGCGTAGCAATATGACACTGTGGTAAACACAGTGCTGCTAGCGTCCTCCTAAGTGCTACAAGATGGATTTTTATTATTTTTTTATACAAAATAAAAGAATTGTATAGGATTGTTGATGATAAAAATTAAATATTACAAGCAAATATAAATAAATTAATAAATATATTTATATATCGAGAAAAATTGGGGGTTCTGCAGTGCTTATGCACGAGTCGCCCCTGTCAGCGACCTAACAGAATCAAGGTTCCCTATTTGTATACCGGAAAAATCTGTTTTAATTCGTGAATGCTTACGTTTTGAGATGAAAGCTTTTTTTTTTTTTCACGTATCAGTAACGCGAGGTGATCATGCCAACCTATTATATTTTTGAATAGATACTAAGCAAACAGTTGAAGTTTGTCTATGGAGTCAGGCGCTGATGCCTTTCGTGAAGCTCGATCTCTATACGAAAGACTTGCAGGTTCGATTTTGGTCATAGACTAGTGCAACTTTATATGCTTTTTCTTTCTTTCAACTAACCCTCGAGTTGGTCGATCTTTGGAGTAAGCATCTAGGATTTTCTTTCGTTCTAGAAACACGATTTTAAGTATGCAACTCGAAGAAAATTCAATCGACTTGAACTATGGCAGAGTGTCATGAACATAAAGTCGTCAGTTGTCGGCCATATTCTTTCATCACTCGGAAGTCTTCAATCATTAATAGCTTAAATTTAGCTAACGGTAGCAATTAAAAGCCTGATTACAAATTCCCGAAGTTAACGATGAAATTGTGTCCACTCCCTTTGGAAATAAAGTTACATAATTTATGTAAAAAATTTAAGTAAATTATATTAAGAAAATATTTAAAAGTAATTTTAAAACTAAACTTTTTTAAAAGAAAGTTTGAAATTTTGTTAGGAGAATTTTGGGGAGGGAAAAAAACATTTAAATGAATCGGATGCAATAAAGGTTGTGCTCATTTCTAGATATTTCTCAATCACTAGTCTGTCATGAAGATAGCTAAGCGTTCTTTCCAAATTCCGGATCTATTTTCCTTTTTGTTATTGTTGGCCTACTTTATTATGGTTACTCAATAGTCTGAGAAGACCCGTTTCTGTATTTTGCGACGTTTTAATATCCTCACGAAGTTCATTTTTCACATTTATTACCCTTTCTATTTATGAGTTGTGTTCCTAATGTTTCCGTATAAATAGCATTTACCCAGCAGTCATTTTTCTTTCATGTTTCCTTATTGGCGATTTGATTTCTTTATCTACGGACCACATGTGTTTCTTCCTTCTTTCGCCACTTATATCACGATGCGCTGGCCTTGTGAATCTTTTACGTAGCACCGCTTGGAGCATTAATGTTCTTAGCTTATGTCACGAAGGTTGATTTTGATTCTGTATATCAACAGTAACCAAAGTGTGACCCATGTACCACTTGTGCCTTGCTAAGCTCTTTTTGTGTCGACGTAAACATTTTGAATTGTTTTTGCGATTCATTTATATTGAATATTTATGGGAAATTAGCGATTTACATGAAATCGGAATGTGTTCTCGAGGTCATGTTTACTATGTTAAAGGCTAAACTTGTTTCCACCAGTTCTAGTCTGTTGATGTAAACATTGTCGAAATGAGACTTTCTTGGCACCCCTGAAGACAGACTTCAGTTTCCCTAGTAGTTGCTAATGGTATGAGGAAAACTGGTATGTCGATAGATACGTACAGGGTGGATATTTTTGTCCTAATTAATAGACTTGCCCTGTCTAACCTCGGATAAAACACGTTAAATAGAGCAATTTCATCCTGCATGACGTATTTGTTTCTTGACATATTTCTTTCTGTTTTAACATTATTTTTTGTCTTAACCTTTGAAAATCCGTAGGCGATCTAGTCGTCATTGTTGGATTGAGTGCATTTCCATAGATAAAACGTGGTGCTTCTATTTGACTATATATATATATATATATATATACACACACCACTTCCACTGGACACGATGTACTCTGGCAAAAAACGACGATGTCATACATAGAAAATAACAGTTATATAAGAAAATTTAAAGAAGCTGCTAATATGCTAAAAAAACCCAGTGCAATAAAAATCAATATTTAATTCTCCATCAAGTGTGGTCAGCTCTAATAAAAAAATCTACCTCAATCTGAGCTCGGACTGTATGAACAAGAACACGTGACATCGTCCAGTATTGTTCAACGTCAATAACGTTATATATCTTCTTCTTCTTCTTCTTCTGCAGCTTCTCCCACTTAAGTGGGGTCACTGTTTGTTATGAGTCTCCTCCACACCTTCCTGTCTTGGGCTGTCACCACATCCAAGTTCTTCATCTTCAAGTCCTCTTCTACCAGCTCCCTCCATCTCTTCTTTGGCCGCCCACGCTTCCGCCTTCCTTGCACATCCATCTGCATGACCCTTCTTCCCACATATTCGTCCTCCCTCCTCATCACATGACCAAACCATCTCAACCTTGCCTCCTGTATTTTCGCTCCTAAGTTCGTAACTTTCACTGTTCCCCTGACATAGTCATTTCTCAGATGATCCTTTCTAACGTTATATATCTGCATTCTGTTATTTGAGTTTTATGAATAGCCAGACGGTTATGGTTTGTATTTATTAATTCTCTTGTTTAAACTTTAAGTTATACTATTTACACCCTGAAGATGTAAATCCTACGATTTACGAAACTTGTCGGGAACTATTATTTCAGTGTTTTATATAACTGAATAATAAAAAAAAAAAAATGTGGTGTAATCACCGAAATATATTTTTTTAACCAATTAGTCACAGAAGTCTACGCCTGCAAATACCTATATGTAGTTAAATGCATACTGTATATACAGTTCTTAACCATATTCATATACATGTGTACATTCGGTTCTTTAGGAAACTTGGCTGTTCCAACCATCAATTAACTTTGAAATCCTGAAAATGTGTAGAGAAAATTGTTCTGGTCGGTGACGAGAATAGAACCTGGAAGTCTTTTTCAGCTTCTATTCTCCATCTTGGTTGCGATGCTACTTAATAGTAATATCAAATTTAGATGGTCATAAATTATTAGTATTATTATTCGTGACACCTCCAAGGAGTCCGAAGACTCATCGTGGGAGGACACCTACTCCACAACTGTCTCCACCTCTACTACCAATTATCTCCATCAACACCATCTACCGCCCACCACCACCACAAGTAGTATTTTTTGTCTGTAAATTGCGTGTGTTCTGAAGGACCGATTTGTCTGTATGCGGGATGAAAAACCCGAGTTTCCGGGAGAAAAAACCCTGCTACCTCCGTATGAGATCGGCTAACTCACCTTTGATTGAAAAAGTCCACATAAAGATTCCTCCGTCACGACGAGAATCGAACTTAGGCCTTTTCCAAATTTGATTGAAGTTTGGTTAAATGGTTGCAACTTATAATAAAAGTTGATAAAAAGTATATACAAAAAATCAACTAACGCCTTATGAACAATTATTAATTTTTAAGATGGTTTTAAAAGATTTACAGTTGTGGCAGGAGGGTAGGTAAATTTAAGTTTCGATTTTCCGACTTTAGCAATGTTGAGCCTGTCAACAGTAGCTAACATTGTCAACAAGGAATAAAAAGGATGCGAGAGAATGAAGACGAGAGTAAAGGTAAGCTATGGATGTAGAATATACACAAAGAAAGTGTGCACGTGGGTGGTGAATCTCGTGTTACACGTATCGGTTTGACCCAGAGCGGTGTTACTCAGTGTACGATTCAGCTACTGTTCACCGCCCCCCTCCAAGAATTGTTTGTCTCGCACTGTGCGACTGGTTTTCCACTCTCAAATCTAAAATTGACTTCGAACAACTGCAAGTACTTAACGAACTGGCGAGAAATCAAAATGAATTAAATAATTGGTGGTTTTCTTTGAAACATTTAGGAGGGCGGGCAGAGCAACCACATTATGTATAATAGTAATAACATAAAATCTGCTGTACACTGAAAATTTTGCTCAATTGTTTCACGTTGCTCCAAATCTCCTCAAAAAATTAAAAACAAGCACGGAAGTGAGTCTTATAATTAACTTGTTCTCGCCGTATTTGCAAACATGACTTCGTCTTAAGATGTCAGTGTCAAATAGCATCAATTATACTCGCTGTTATTATTGGACTGGACTTTGAAAGGTATTATTCTTGTTAAGATCTCAAAGGTTATTGATGACGATGGTGACAAATTGCATTTTTTTCAGTCAGTCTATCCATATCAACCCTTACGTTGATCATAATTCCAATATAATTAACGCTGTAACTTATAACAGCAATTGCAAGCTTTCGGTTGCAGTTTCTTATGCCTTTTAGTTATGGTTCCTTTCAGAGAAAGCAGTTCTTATAAGCAGGGAGGAAAAGATGATGAGCAAGTTTTCTGTGTGGATAGTAGGTTGCACATTTTATTCCTCGGTTACATGCAGGGGCGGCTCGTGCATTAGACACTGCAGCACTCCCAATTTTTCTCGCTATATAAATATATTTATTAATTTATTTATATTTGCTTGTAATATTTAATTTTATCATCAACAATCCTATACAATTCTCTTATTTTATATAAAAATAATAAAAACTCATCTTACTTAGGAGGGCGAAGGTCGCTAGCAGCACTTTGTTTACCAGTGTCATATTATTACGCGAGCAAGCACAGGCACGTCATAGTGAGATGCGAGCTATTAGCGTAATGCGACACTGTCCGTCGCGCAGTTCCACTGTTGTTTATATGCAGTTTGTGCCAGTAGTAGAATGTTCGTAGTGCTTATCGTGTTTGCTCCGTCTCTTTAAATATTTGGACATTATAATTAAAGCAGTGTTTCTCAACCTTTTTTGGATCATGCCCCACTTCAACGTCTCTAGCATAATAGTCAGCCAAATTCTGAAAAAGTATAATATAAATATGTACATGTACGTTTTCTAATTTCCCCCCAAAATATTCAAATTGCTCCCCTGTGGGGCGTACGCCCCAAGTTGAGAACCACGAGCCGCCACTGGTTACATGGCTATTACAAGGATACGCAGCAGGCAAGTTTCTTATGATAACGTTACCACAACACAGGCTTCAAACACGTGAATCAGTCTTTCTTCTAATAAGAAAAAAAAAAAAAAAAAAATTGACATTTGACGTCCTTAGACGCCTTATGGTTTGGCGATGATGTCTTCTGCTAGAATAAGTGGTAGGGTCGCAGATTCCCTTTCCACACAAAGTTTGTGGGACAATCGCAAACATCCACGGCGGGATTCGAACCCACGGCCTCTTGGCTAGAGAGCGGACACACTAATCACTCGGCCAACCAGCCCGGCGTCTTACTTCTTCCTCAATTTAAGTGTGCACAAGCATTGGTTTTTGTAAACAGGGTAACTTTCTTCTAGCGCTATTTAAATCTGCGCATGTAGGCTGCACATGCGAATACGGAGCTGGACAGGATTGAAGTTGGCGGTGGTAATGCCATCAATTTTTCCCATCAATTCAATCACCGGTACCCAGTCAGAGATAGCTTGCCCAAGACTCCAACTAATCATAAACAGCAATCAGTTGAAGAAGCTGGCAAACAAGTACAACCATAGTCGATTTTCCTGAGTGTACGGGACGAAGAACCAGAGTTTGTGAGAGAAAAAAACCCGCTTGTCCGTGACAGAGATAAACTAACTCGAGAAACGTCGAAAAAAGGCTTAGAAAAAGTTCATCTAGTCGGCGTCTAGACTTGAAATTAAGTCTATCTTCGGGCAAATTGATTACTTTTAAAAAATAAAAATATTCAAAAATTCAATTAATGAAAATGATGTTGAAATCAGAACAAAAATGAACGATTTGATAAGAACAGTAAGCGCAACAAGATGAAGCTGGAAATTGTCAGTTGAATGTAGAAAATAAAACTCATCTCCGAGCTTTGGACGAAGAAATTAATATAGACCACGTTATCGCACTGAGAGGGATTTCGTTTCCTTTTTCAGATACCTCTTAAAAAACCGGATCTCCCCCAGTTATTTGTGAACAATGACAAACCCACTGAATACACGCAAATAAAAAATAAAATAATAGCCCCGTGGCTTGTGATGCTTTTAGCAGTTCTAAATAATCCTAACCATTCTATTTTTCAAATATTTTCTGTTAATATAAGTTTGCAAGACGATTAGCTTAATACTTGGGATAGGAGTGAACTGACATTTTTTTTTTAGAGATTTCCATGCAAAAAGTTTCATTGAAAAAAAAAAAAGGAAAAAGAAAAAAAAAAAACCGTTCCATAGTTGCACATGTTAAAGTTATCTTAAAAGAAAAAATTTCGAAATCACATTTAGTAATGCGAATTTAAAATAAACAATTTTAATCTATTAGGGTATAATGTATTCTATAATAAAATTGTTTTATTATACGTTTCTGCTTTTAAATGAAGAAGGGATATCAAATTGTTACTAAGAAATTAAAGTTGATAATGTAAATCGCGCTACACTGAACAGATAGCATCAACTTTTTTTATATGGCATTATTACGCATTGTTGTACTCGATAGTTCAACAGCATTTGCAGTTAGAGCAATAAATAACGCTCACTTTTAACCAGGACAATGTAATTCATATTAATATACTGATAATACTCCCTATAAGGGAATACAAGACGTTAGCTTATTATTATTATTGATACATATGTAATCGAAATGTCGCCTTAAATACCGATGTTAAGTTTCTATCAACCCTGGACGAATCACGCCGATTATAAAACATTCTAGAAGAGCATTTATACACTAATTTCTGTCTAGGCCTGGTCTACCAGAATACAACATTTCGGCTGAGTCACCTTCGTGTCAACTTAAAACACGACAAATTTCATCTAAGGAATTAATGCTTACCAATCCAGCTCTTATGCAAATGTTGCGTTCTCTTAGCTCTATTCAGAAACTTTTTGAAACTTCGGAAACAAATATTCTTTTGTAATGTTATATAAAATAATGTTGGATACTTATTATCCGTTCGTTATTTTATTTTATTTAAACGTCATTGTATTTAAACATTTCAAAATCAACTGCTATTCTTAAACACTTCAATCATAGCAAAATTCATTTTAGTTGCCAGTCGCGCATTAACATCACAATTTTTATGGTAGATTTCATTCCTTACAAATTCCATATTAAGAATAAAATATCAACGTATTTTGTTTGTTTTCTACACTCATTTTTGCTGATGCATGGAGAAAATACTCGATCATTGATTCTTAACGTGCACGTGTTTTTGAAGACTCGGTTTTAAAAAGGTAACTGACGGTTGCAAAGAAACATTTTTTTCCCCCTACCTCTAGTCTGCGTTTATTCACTTTCAGAAGAGGGAGTGAGGGGATTTTTTTGGCCTTGACACGACTGCAGGAATCTTCTTTTTCCCTTCTTCAGGTATTTGCTAAAAATGCTCTCTGCAGCCCCGACACAGAGGGAAATAACCGAGCACATTGTTCGCATCCAAATCCTCTCCTACGGCAGTCTCCATTTTTTTCAATATGCGATCTACTTTTCAAATATTTGCCTTTCACTTCCATTCAACGGTTGCGCTTTAAAGTAACGGTGAATAGTAGAATGAAAAAACATCAATCATTCTGTCAGTCATGTCTCTGTTTGTAAATATCCTGATTCGAAATAATACATTTCTAAGGTTGAATACCACAATATCTTGAGGATTTAACCGAAAGACCGCCAGATGGCACCACTCTAGCATCAGATTTTCTGAATTTTTTTTTTCACTTCAAAAAGATGCTCGCTTACGTTGATATTAAAGCAACCAATGGCCTATGTGCTTTTATTGATGCTAGAGATTTATTATCACATAAATTGCTTAAATAAACATAAGCATATGTTGCACACATTTCTAATTTAAATTTATGAGAAACATCATTTTTTACCAAGAATCATAAAATCGAATAAAGTACTTCTCACAGAGTTAAAGAAATAAATCTAAATGTAGGCTTTACGCTGGAGTTAAAAGTTCTTTAAAATATAGTTAATAGCGAGTGAATTATGACATCTTCAGATGTTTATACATTTTTCCCAAAGACGTATTTGGAAAACAAAGTTAATATTCAAATAGCTATGTGTAAAATGTTAGCTAGGCAAATATTTAGATGAGGTTCGATTGTTTAGAGGAGACGAAATTTCTTTCATAATAGATCTCAAGTTAGAGCCTCCGAAGATCAGTCGGTATAGACGAAGCCGATTGGCTGGAGAGGCCAAGGTTCGAATTCCGTGCATAACGCTACCCCACCAACCGTTGGACACCGTAAAGGTGACAGTATTTGTATAGTCTCTTCAGTTTTTTTGTTTTTTTTTTCCTCTCTTTTCGTTCTGGGATATCCTTAACTGTGTGGAGTAAGAATAATTAGTTCATTTTTCTAATACAGGTATACCACTGATTTTCCGACGCCATTAGTTCTCGAGAATTACCTGACCAACCGAGGTCAACTACTATAGACCTATAAATTGAAATATTTAATACAAATTGTTGATTCCAATAATTAAATGAAATAAATTAGGATTCAAGACAATACCTATAACTTCCGTCATTAAAGCGATGAACAAGAGGTTCCTTCGTTGGTGTTCGTCCACTCGGCCAAATTTTCTTCTTTAGGCCTACTTTCTATATCCTTGAAAGCAAGTCGCACTTTTTCCATACTCAAGCAACTCGACTTTCTCCTGTCCTTTGATAGATAAAATCCTGTGAAGTCTTTACCAACATTTTCATTATTAGAATTATCAGACGTTAAGACAGGCCATAACTTGTGTCAGCATTTTCTTTTCTTTAGTGTGACATTTGTATCTTTGAGCGATACTTATCCTTCATAGAGCATAATATTCTTTGGATAAGGGATGTAGAGTTTGGTGAATACCACGCAAGAGTTCAGTTCTAGGATGAGCCGAACAGTTCTCCAGCATGAGAATTTTTCAATCGTTTGGTGGGCCTACAGATGTGCACCATGCTCGGCCTTCAGATTTTTAGCCATTTTTCAGTAATTTTTTATTTCTACTGTATATTAAGGTGAATTTTAATTTTAATGCTTTTTAAAACTAAAGGTCATAGGGCATTTAGTTTCTCCTGTCACCAGCAGCTTATGTCTACTACGTTCGAGTACTCTACGACAATAATTGTACCCTTGGATTGTCTAAATCCTGTTCGCCTTACTTCGTCCTCTGCTGTTAATGTTCTTCATAATGTGCATCGCCAGTACAACGCAGTTTCATCAGCATTATACACCTACTCGTACCAGAATCGTTTTAGCTCTATGTTAGCGAATTCGTCCACATACTCAATAACTCTTTCGCAGTTTACAGACCGTCATTTACCGCGAACTTTATGGATAAAGATTGCCTGGCGCTTCTTAAACCTTTGAAACCATCCTTCATCACAGTCAGCATTGAGTATGCACTTAATTGTTTAGGCGCATCTGTGGCAACCCATTCAAGTAGTCAGGTGATCACAGTAATTTCAAGTGCACTCTCATAATCCTGTCTGGAATAAAGGAGACGCCAGAAAATCGGTGATGCACCTGTATTATCTGTCCAGGTCATTCTAGGTCGCTGCGGTGTTTTTTAACTACTAGAAGTCAAACGTCTAGTGTTGTTTTTTGTAAACTATTGGGTCTAAATATGTGGCCCACCCGGAGCTATTTTTGATGTGTTTTAGTGATATTTCCCTCCATTCTGGGATTGATCGAATTTTCCTCCTGTCCTCGTCATTTGACGTGTATGCCATGCACAGTATCTTCAAAAGGTTTCTAAACATATTAAAACACTCATTGCTTTAGCAATGAGTGTTTTAATATGTTTAGATGAGCCATCTTTGTGTTATACGCTTCCCAAGTAGATGGATCTTTCTACTTTTCTAATTTCTACTTTTTTGCAATTTTGATGCCAAAATGAGGAAGAACAACATTTCGGAATAGCATTGTCGTGTCATTCACTTATCTCGAAAGGTCTCGAGATTCACTTACTGCGATTATGATGAATTTCATCAATTATGCATGATATTGTGGACTTTATCAAAATCAAGTTTTAGCAATCTCCGATAAAGTGTCAACTTTTCTTCCCAGTGATCATTTAATATCGTACAAACGAGGGATAATAATAATGCTGCACCCCGCCTTCAATTCTCTCATCTTTTTGGGTAGAGCAATAGTGAATGCATGATGTCAAAATTTTGCAGGATGATTTGGATAGATTGGCAGTCTGGGCTAATGAGAATGGACGTCAGTTTAATGTAGCAAAGTGTAAGGTTATGCATTTTGGGGTAAAAAGATTAGCAGCAGTATATCACACTGGTGGCACTATACTCCAGGAGGTTGACGAAGTCAGAGATTTGGGTCTGTTGGTGGATAGGGAATTGAAGTTTAGGAGGCACATAGCAAAAGTGGCTAAATCAGCTCATCAGATTACTTGATTATTGAAGAATACTTTGACGAGCAGAGGCGAGCAAGTTATTGTTCCTCTTTATCGAGCCTTGATAAGACCCCATCTAGACTATTGTGCCCAGATCTTGGCACTTGGGTTTCTTCTTGATGGGGAGGGAGGTAGAGTGGATCCAGAGGCGGGTGACCAAGATGATAACTGGTCGGTCTATGGAAGGAACTTTATGAGAACTGGTTGAAGATCTGAGGGTTACTGAAATTGGCTGATAGGCGGAAGAGGGGTGATATGATTGAGGCATTCAAATTACAGAAGGGTTTTTACAAGACTAATTCAGAGGAAATTTTTCGGAATTGGTCTGGTGATGGTTTGGAGAGTGGTGAATGAGTAGAATAAGTTTCCAGAGTCTGTTATGGATGCTGTAACTGTAAATGAGTTCAAAGTATGATCGATACTGTGCGAATACCTAATAGTTGTTCTTGATATGGTGTTTAGGGCCTCTCTCGATGAGTTTAAGGACTATTTGGAGCTGCCTGTAATAATAAAAATAATAATAACAATACTGTTTAATATGTATTTCCTCAATAACAGTTTCTAATTATTTAAATATCCATGACTTTTTTGGTTGTGATTTTTTTTTTTTTTACATTGACAGGTATTTAATTAATTTTTTGTTCAGTAGTTTTTATTTGAAGCTTCGAGCTAACATAAAAAAATGCTTGTAGGTGTAAACAGCAGAAGTACTTGCAGTCCACCACTGTGAGTGTGGTCATTGCTTTCCACAATGAAGCCCGTTCTGCTTTGCTGAGGACAGTGATGAGGTAAGTATTACCGTAATCCCCAAATTGTACCTTTCACTTTCAATTATGGTACTTTCTGCATTTGCCTCATGTGTTTATTAATTTTTTTGTCAGCGTTCTGAGCCGTTCTCCAGAGGATTTGTTGGAAGAGATTATCCTGGTGGACGATTTCAGTGAAAATGGTGAGTGTTCATTAGGGTCTGTATTTCCCTTTATTTTTCTATGTATATGTACTGAGACAAATTTAATCAATATAACATTGCATCGATTATATACTTTCTAAACGACAATTTTATTAAACTCAACTACTTTGATTATTTTAATACCTTATTTCCTTTATCCCTCAGTGAAAATGGTGAGTGTTCATTAGGGTCTGTATTTCCCTTTATTTTTCTATGTATATGTACTGAGACAAATTTAATCAATATAACATTGCATCGATTATATACTTTCTAAACGACAATTTTATTAAACTCAACTACTTTGATTATTTTAATACCTTATTTCCTTGATCCCTTTTCGTCATTCTTGCTGACAAACGAATCAAGTCTTGCGCTAGTTAGAAAAGAGGACATCACTGCTGTTTGTCAACTACCGCTTGCTTCACTTTCCCTTAAAAGTTAGCAAACCAGTCTCGGAGCTCTTTTAGACAGGTAAGAGCTAGGGTCAGTGACAGTTCAATGCTCCAGACATGCCCTGTGGTGAGTTTCTCTATCTAACGTTATTATAGCGACAGCTTTGTTAGTTGCTGTATGCGTCTGTCTACTTCTTTTTGTTTATTAAGCCCATGCCGTCTTCGCCAATAAACCGGGGAAAGTTCGCAATTTCGTTATCGGCTTTTCATTCGTGTAGAGTCTTATGTTATTGAGCTGAGTGTCGATTTAATAAGACGACGGGGAAATTGGCGGAAGTGGAAAAATAAATTGGGAAAATTGACCGTTTATTGATTGAATTAATACGGTACTATTTTCGAGGTATTTTAAGCATAAAAAAATAAATTGTGCACTAAATACTATAGAATTATTGTTCAGGTAGCATAAAAAGCTAATCATAATTTCCAATACACACACACTAGAATAAAAATACTTCAAACCACGCCGCCGTCAATATGGATGAAACACATCACTACCTACACTTCGTATCCATCACATATTTCAATATAATATCAATAGTATTACAATTTTAATGTGCACTTCGCATCCATGGTAACTTGGACATATATATACACACACGTTAAGACATTGTTTTGGTAATGGCCTAGCTCACGTTCAGTATGCATGCTTATGCACGGTAGTAGACGATACGTATTAGTCGTTGGCCTCTTTTAAGATATTTATCTGGTACCTTTTTTTAAAGTAATTTATACGGTGAAATTGCGATACAAAACGTAATTGCAGAACTTATTTTTAAGTTATAATGAATATAATAATTGAGGGCATTGGTGGATAGAGTTGAAGTTTAGAAGACATTGCTAAGGTGTCCAAGATAGCTCATTGGATTACTTGGTTATTGAAGAACACACTAACATGCAGAAATAAAGAACTTGTTATTCCTCTTTATAAGGAGTTGATATGTCCACATCTAGATTACTGTGCTCAGGCATGGTCTTTTGGGTTTCTTTGGGATGAGGAAGTGGTAGAAAAGATTTAGAGGAGAGTGACCAAGTTGGTGAGTGGGGTAAGGAATACTCCCCATTGATAGATTAAGAGTTTGTGGATTAAAGAGGTAGGTTCATACGCGGAGAAGAGGGAACATCAGAGAAACATTTAAATTGCTAAAAGGTTTTTATGAGATTGATGCAGGGAAAAGTTCAGCAGTGGGATAGTGGTTAAAGAAAAGAGGTGATCCCTGGTAAATAAGAGTGTGGTTCACAAGGAGTGAGGACTAGATTTTTCGGTTGGAGAGTGGTGAATAAATGAAATGCGTTTTCTGACTCAGTTGCCATTCTCCAAGCAAAATATCTTTTCCTCACTACCTTACTAACAACATTCTTACTCAGTTTACATGGATGACTAGTTTCCCTCGCATTATTCACTCATTGTCTTTTCTCTTGTTTTGTATATAACACAAAGCTTGTTTTTAACTTTTTTTTCACCTAACAATAACTGTGTATATGTGTATATATATGTGTGTATATGTATGTATATTTTTTTTAATTTATATATTTAGTTAATTTTTTTTTTTTGTTTAAACCAGAGGTCAGTTGTTGTTGTTATTATTATTATTAAGAGAGACCTCCAGGTAGTCAGGGACTCATTGAGGGACGCCACATACTACACACACCAGCTATCATACTTATTCTTGAATTCACTCACACTGATTGGATTCACAACATCCAAAGGCAATCCATTCCAATCAGGCACCACCCTCTGAGAAAAAAATCTAGCCCTACTCCCTTCTTAGCGGCATTCATTCTCAGCTTCCAAGGATACCTGCTTGTTCTTTCCTCGCCCTTCATAAATTGAAATATTCCATGAACTGAAATCCTGTATAACCCTTTCAAAAGTTTGTAATTCCCAATCATACCATCCCTCTTTCTCTCGTTTGCTAGTGTCTGCAGTCTACATATTCTCGGTCTGTCTTCATAATCAGTATTCCAAAATCCTGATATCATTTTTAACACTCTCTCCTTTGTAATATCTACAATATATCAGAATCGCAACGGAAACCAGGAGACCAGACATCCTTATCTTTACATGTTAACGTTGGTTTCAGCATTTCAATTATCTTTAGAGTTGTATTTGTAATCTTTGCTACATGGCCCTTAACTTCAACTTCCTATCTACTAACACTCCAAGATCCTTAGTCTCATTAGTTTCTTCTAGCATAATCCCACCAATATAATACAACATTGGATATCTAATCTTGCTGAAGTGAAAGACTTTCAATTTACTGAAATTGAATTGACACTCATTTTCTCCTGCCCACAATTCCAGTGTATTCAAATCATTCTGTAAGTACTGCATATCAGCAGCATTCCTGATTAATTACCCTACCTATCTTTGCATCATCAGCAAATAGTTGTATGTCGGTTGTCAAATCCTTCCCAATATCATTAATGTACAAATTGAATAACAGTGCACAAGCTTTGATTCTTGTGGTACACCATTGTTTATTTTATTTTATTATTTTATTTTTATTATTAATTACTGGTTATGGATAGTATTACCCTTACATCACGTCCAGTCTTGATATAAGCCAAAGCCTTTACAAGTGTTTTAGAATGACTACAATGATAACTAGACATTCTCTGGTGGCAATGCTGTGCCACCAGTGTTCCCTGTAGGGCCTCAAGGAAAGAACGTTTATACCCTTCTGGTTAAGCCCAAGTTGTTTTAAGACCTTATAGCTATCTGCCTCCATACGCCATGTAAAGAGATGGTGGTGCTGGTAAACTTTGGAGTCGCCCTGTGCTCCTCCCATATCTTACTAACTAGATCTTGGTTAGTCTTATAATAGTTTATCTTATTATTATGGCTATAAGCTAGTGGACACCCACCTGAGCATCAACTACCCAAACATCACCATCTCTTTTAATCACTAAGTCTGGCTTACGCAAATTCGCAGAGGTTGTATAATATGGTTCCACCGTGGTCTCTCAACTTTTGTTCTTAAAGTGGTTGTTCAGAATGGAGACCACAGCGTCATGCCTCTGCACGCTTATCCCATGGGTGCGGAAGCAACACTGGGCTATATGAGGCAATGTCTCGCTGTACTGGCAGCCAGCCCTACAGTTTGAGTTGTCACTACCCGATTGAGTTGTGTGGGCTCCAGTGGGCAGGGCATTGATCCTCGTCCTGATAAGGTCAATATACTTTACCCCAGGGAGGAGTCTGGTGCCATTCCTTACCCAAACATGCTGGGAGGCACCAGATATGACTCTTTTTAAGGAGCACCATCTACAGAACAGTGCAGCAGGGATGCCCATCTCTTGTGTTCTGCAGGTGCTGAACTCAATTAAGGTACGTTGATAATGGGCCAGCTTTAGCTCGCCTAAAGTCTTCTTGTATTAATGGGCTATAGAAAGCCTCTGTGCAGATAGTTCTAACTGCGCGATTCTGAACAGCCATAGACATGGGATCAGCCATATAAGTGATGGAACCCCGAGCCTGCCGTCCATCACCCTCGTGTGGAAATATACAGTAGGGATGTCAGGTGGCAATCGGAGCTATGATCTCACGGCTGAACGAATAGCCCTGTCCATTCAGGACAGTACCAAGATATGTCTTACCAAGCACCAACTTGTGGTAAAAGCGAGGTAGTAGATAGTGGGAAAGGAGAAACAGTCTTTACTGGTGCTTGAAAGCGAGGTAGTAGATAGTGGGAAAGGAGAAACAGTCTTTACTGGTGCTTGAGAGGAGCTTTCCTCAAAGAAGTGATCCCAGCTTCTAGGATAGAAGGGACAGAAGACCATCCCTTTGGGGTGAACGTGTTACCGAGGTATCTCCACTCTTCCAGGATGGTCAAAGCATGCAACGGCCTCCTGTGCAGGGAAAACTCAATAGTCTCGACCGTAAGCTTCTTGTCATGACCAGAGAGGGGACAAGAGCTAAAGAGTAGGACTTCTCTTGCAGAATCACATCCGCTGTTACCTCTTTTTGATATCTGTCAGTCAGCTAACCTCATATCCATGCCAATATTCTATAATCCAAACATATTCTGAAATTTATGTAAGTCTACCATTCTGTATTCTGTAAAAAGCCTCGGCAAAATCCAAAAGTATCATGGTGTATCCATTCCTCTTGTCTAGTTCAAAGGTAACATTGTTATAGAATTTGAGCAAGTTGATAAAACATGACCTTCCCTTAATAAACCCCATGTTGTTCATTGCAAAGTAGAGATTCACTGTCAACCCATTTCTGAATGCGAGCCCTAACCAATTTTTCAAAAATCTTCACCATCACTCCTGAGATACTAATTGGGCGATAGCTGGATACATTGGTCTTTTGTACCATGCAATGTAATTACCATACATTCTTTCCATTCCTGCAGAATCTTTCCTGTTATGAGACTCGTATTAAACAGCCTGGTCAAAGGAATAGCTAGTTCAGCTGAACACTCTCTTTGCACACGTGCTAATATCCCATCAGTCCCTATTGCTGAATTCTTATTCAGTTTATGTGATAGCTCTAATACCTCGTCCTCATAGACCTGCGTTTCTTCATCCAGTGAAGAGGTAGCAGTGAACTCAATGTCGTGTACAGCAGGTTGATAGCTCTTAACAAAATGGGCACTCATTAGTTGAACTGCTTTTGCATCTGTAACCCTCATGCAATCTGTATTTAGAAGAATTATTCTGCCATATTCATTATTTTTTTTACTTGCAGCATATCGAAAGAATTCTTGTGGGTTATCTTTAGCATGCAGAGCCACTTTATTTTCCTACTCAGACTTTGCTTGCCGTACAACAGTAATGACTATTCTAGCTTGCTGTTTATAATTTTCATAATGGATATTATCCTTATGCACATGGTATTTCTTACGAATCTCTTGCTTAATAAGATTACCCACCCATTTGATTCCTACCTTATTTATTCTTCGAAATCTCGGGTCACATTTGATATTGTATCATTTAAGTATTGTTTAAATGCTTCCCATGCACTGTAGATATTCTTCCCATCCAGCAACCAATCCCATTCCACTGAACTCAGTGTGCCCCTCAGTTGGTCGTAATTTCCTGCTTTGTGGTTCAGCTTGTAACTTTTTCTGAATGGAACATTCATAAACTTAGTCACTTCCCAAGTGAGTACCGCATGATCACTGCCACCAACCGGAGGCAGTATAGTTATGTCTTTAACTGAAATGCCTATAACACTATAATCAAATCTAACACTCTTTGAACTCCAGTTACTTTTGTCACATGCTGCTTGAAGAAGTTATCCCGCAACAGCTCAATAAGTGCATTTTCATTCTTCTCAATTAAAGTCTCCCATTATGATTATTCTTTTTATGCCCATCGTCTCTATTTGCTGATGCGTTTCTTCACCACTAGCAACCGATCCACCAGGTCTATAACATCAGTAGCTGCTCGTGGCTTGAAATCGTGTGGGTGCTGCAACTTTCGAAATATACATACACACTATAAGTACAATGTATATGTGTTTGGATAAAATATCAAAATTATGATAAAAATTAAAAAAAAAATTAAACATGAAACAATATTGTTTATTATCGATAAAATTATATAGTTCGGTATAATTCAAAATTACTTAAAAATAAAATATATTCTTTTTTTTTATTTCATGAAAAAATATTGTTTATTATCGATAAAATTATACAGTTTAGAATAATTCAAAATTACTTAAAAATAAAAATCCATTCCTTTAATTGTAACTAAAGGAACGGATATACAATTTTTGGACATTACAATTAAATCCTTAATGTAATGTCCAAATATTTAAAGAGACGGAGTAAACACGATAAGCACTACGAACCCTCTACTACTGGCGCAAACTACATGTAAACAACAGTGGAACTTCGCAATGGACAGTACTGCATTACACTAATATAGCTCGCATCTCACTATGATGTGCATTTTTGCATGCGTAGCAATATGACACTGTGGTAAACACAGTGCTGCTACCGTCCTTCACCCTCCTAAGTGCTACAAGATGGATTTTTATTATTTTTTATGCAAAATAAGAGAATGGTATAGGATTGTTGGTGGTAAAATTAAATATTACAAGCAAATATTAATAAATATATTTATATATCGAGAAAAATTGGGGGTGTTGCAATTCCATAGTGCCTATGCACGAGCCAACCCTGGTCCCAACATATTGACTAAGGTAACAAACTCTGCACCTTGGGTAGACAGTTGGACAACTTGCAGATCCCTATTCTTCTCTAGTGCCGTAGACAGACATGTTTGCACACATTTCATTGGTCCGAACCAGACGAATACACTCGAAATCACTCTCTCCTCGTAATCATTTCCATGATAATGCCCATTCTTGTCATTAGCACAGTTATATAACATTGTTTCTCTTACGCTCACATTCTCACCATTCCTCCCTTTATTCCTCCTTCTTTATTCCTATATAAGGAGTAGGTTAGGCCGTTTTAGCCCCATCTAACTTTTGGAGACTGAGTGGGAAGTTCAATTTCCATTGGTAGCTAATCAGAGATAGCTGGCTCAAGGCTATCACTAATTAAGCGACACACACCGAAGAGATAGCTAACAAGTACCGCCATCTCGCGGTACCTATTCCTAACACAATAGTTTTAATGTCTGAAAATAGTGTGGGTTCTACAGTTGATTTTCTTGAGTTTATGGGACAAAAAACTCGTTTCCGGGAGAAAAAACCGCTTGCCCATGCCAATGATCGAATAACTCGGGAACCGGTCGAGAAAAAAAAAAAAGCTTAGAAAAAGTTCCTCTAGTCGGCGACTAAAATCGAATTCTTGACGTCTTTCTTCAGGTGGTTTAGCGCTGATGAGCATAAACACCACTTCCACTGAGCTGCTCAATGGGGATAATCTGCAAAGCATCACTCCCTACTGGTAGTGCACAAACAACAACCAGATTTTCACAAATTATTTCAAATGGTTCATTTTCTTATGCATGAATCAATAACATTTGATATAACATTACAAAATATATTGCTAACTGTATAACTGAGAGGAGATGGCAATGTAATTGAGATCATCTTTAACGCATTAGTCTTCTTTGAGTCATCTGTACAAGAAATGTTTTCTATAATGGACAAATTTGGATACTTAGGTTTTTGTTGTTCTGTCCTCCCAATAGGAAAGACATTATACCAAACTCAAAAATGTTTTATGGAATAAAAGTTGTGGTAAAAGCTGTGCACTTGCAGTATTTCTTGGTGTGTGCTTGTTCAAGTTTGTTTACACTTTCGTTAAACTTTGAACAGAGTATAGTGACCAGCAAAGGAAAGATGGTGGTGGCTTTCTTTACAAGAGTTTAATTTTGATTTTAGTCGTTTCGTGAAATGTGCTGTGTGCTATTATATATTCATTCAGTTATATAGATAAATTATGGATATTTAAGGTGGATGGAAGGAGGATGTGTGGTAATGTATTGGTAACTGCAGTAGCACTCAGGATTTAATCTTGGGGGAGGGGGGACCAAGTTGAGTAGATGATTTGAGAATACACACTATGCACTGCATATGACCTGTGACTCAGCATCTGCAACGATTGCTAATTCATAAGTAGTATAGAAATAGAAAAACAAGACACAACATAAAAAAAAAAAAAAAAAAAAAAAAAAAATTAGGAAAAGATTTTTGGAAAATTATCTAGTGTTTCTTTTTCTTTGGAGGGGGTCATCCCCCCTTCCCCCTCTAGGTGCGCCAATGGGTAACTGAAGGTGTTATTATTATGTGACACCTCCAGGGAGTCCAAAGACTCATCGAGGGAGAGTGTGCCAACAGCATCGAACGATTGATCCCTTTCAACTACTAACCGCGCTCAAACTTGCTTATCTTTTTGCGAGCCATTAGTAGAAGTGTAGCGAGAATTCCCCAAGAAGAATGAATGCTCATCTGATAGCAAAGAGAGACAGTATAAAAGAGCAGGAAAAAATTTGCAAAAAAAAAAAAAAAAGTTCGGAAAAAGCGAATGAGCAATATTAACTTAACAATCGATGATAGGAAGGATGACGGAAAGCGATATGATTGTAGCGGAACTTGAAAAACAGAGTGCAATTAATGGTAATGTGGCGAGTGGCGTTGACAGCGAACAAGCGTTTATGACGCGATATAACTGAGGGAGTGAATGAGAGCGAAAAAATGGTACAAGAATTGAAAGTAAATTGGTTAAGAACAGGTAAGAGATGAAATGGATGCGGAGTGAAATGAAAATAATTGTAGATATGTGTGGAAGAGTGAAGAAGACCACCAAAGAAATATTGCATCTTTCATAATTTAGTATGAAAGATGCAATGAAAAAACTTGAATGACACATCTCTGGTCTTTGATCATTATAATGAAGCTCACAGTGAAATATCAAGGATAAAGAAATTACAAGCAAATGGAGAGGGGGATGAGACAGAAAAACTCTAAACTTATGAAACTAAAAAGCAGTCCACATTGTGAAAGCTACTTGAGTTGAGAAAAGCAAAGCAACTGCAAGTGAAAAACATGCATATAATTTATTTTTTTTATGTGGAAGGACTGTTCAACAGGACCTTGTACTTCAAACTAATGAATAAAGCTAAATGATAATGATAAAGCTAAACATTTCATTGTAATGTTTTAAGGGAGTTGCAAGGGAATGTGTGAAGAAAAGTGGCAGGAATTAAACACTAATTGGTTTCTCTGTTTAAATATTTACGTGCTTGCTCAGTCTTGTCTACATATCTACTCTAGCACTTCGGACTTCACTCTTTTTTCTGCAAGCGAGAATTAAGTTGAAAGGGTAGGGAAGAGATTCAGTGGGAATCATGGGGTGGTGGTGGTGCCAAATTACATTTCTGAATTTCAGTGCAGTTTTCAAATGGGAAGGACAATTGGACATGTTACATCTCCATTGGAAGGGGGCTATCACTCAACAAGTTCATGTTAGCTATCTCCATTTTATAAATAAGATTAGTTATAAATGCCAGCCTGGTTGACTGAGTGGTTAGCATATCCACTTTCTAGTAGAAAGGCTGTAAGTTCAAATCCTGCTGTGGGTATGGATGTTTGTGATTGTCTGTGAAAATACTAGTAGTCATAGTTGGCAGTAGGTGACATTGGTGTAGATATTGAACGTAGTTGTAGTATTGAGTGGTGGTGGTGACGGAGAGTTGCAAAGTATATGCTCTCATTCGATGAGTCTTTGGACTCCCTGGAGGTGCTATGTAATAATAAATTTCTGCAACTTTTGTTTGGAATATACCTAATAAAATTCACATTAACTAAAAAACTACTTTGGTAATACGAAAATATCCAATTTCTTTTCAAAATAAACGAGATTTCAGTGATGAGAATTAATTGTAGAGCTTAGAAAATATATGGCGAGGTAATATGGCTGAGACATAAACTGATGGGAGGAATTTACCAGATGTAAAATATACTGTATGCTGTTGAAGAAATGCTGAACTAGTTTGTTGAAAGTTTATTTTTCACTTGGTTAGACTATAATAAATTTAGTTTAATCCTTTATCCAAGTGTGAGCAAACAAAGTTTGCACCTGAAAGTATCTTCAGGACGGGTAAGGTGGTACAACACCGGGAAACTCGTTGCAAAGGTGGAACAAGCTAACATCACTCCTATCTCAGTATCTCCCATAATGCAAAACACCACTCCTTGCAGATATGTATAATATAATGTTATGCATTAAGGGAAGGGCAACTACCCAGACTAGTTTCGACCTTTATTGAGGTCTCTTCAGTGGTAGCCAGGCCCAGATGTGGAGATACCAGGCAGAAGCAATAGCAAGGTCATCTCTACCTATAAGAGTTGCTAAAAGGTGTACCACCTTTTTTTATTAAATTACTCTGGATTTAGAGAAAGATGTTGAAAGTTTATTTTTCACTTGGTTAGACTATAATAAATTTAGTTTAATCCTTTATCCAAGTGTGAGCAAACAAAGTTTGCACCTGAAAGTATCTTCTGGACTGGGGTAAGGTAGTACAACACCGGGAAACTTGTTGCAAAGGTGGAGCAAGCTTACATCACTCCTATCTCAGTATCTCCCATAATGCAAAACACATCTCTTTGCAGATATGTATAATATTATGCATTAAGGGAAGGGCCACTACCCAGACTAGTTTCAACCTTTATTGAGGTCTCTTCAGTGGGAGCCAGGCCCAAGTGGAGATACCAAAGCAGAAGCATTAGCAAGGTCATCTCTACCTATAGGAGTGGCACACCATTTGGCAACTCCTATAGGTAGAGATGACCTTGCTAATGCTTCTGCCTGGCTCCCACTGAAGAGACCTCAGTGAAGGTAGAAACTAGTCTGCGTAGTGGCCCTTCCCTTAATGCATAATATTATACATATCTGCAAAGAGATGTGTTTTGCATTATGGGAGATACTGAGATAGGAGTGATGTAAGCTTGCTCCACCTTTGCAACAAGTTGCCCGGTGTTGTACCACCTTACTCCAGTTCTTCTGAAGATACTTTCAGGTGCAAACTTTGTTTGCTCACGCTTGGATAAAGGATTAAACTAAATTTATTATAGTCTGACGAAGTGAAAAATAAACTTTCAACATCTTTCTCTAAATCCAGAGTAATTTAATAAAAAAAAAAAAAAAAAAAAGGTGGTACACCTTTTAGCAACTCGTATAGGTAGAGATGACCTTGCTATTGCTTCTGCCTGGTATCTCTACATCTGTCTGGCTCTCACTGAAGAGACCTCAATAAAGGTCGAAACTAGTTGGGTAGTGGCCCTTCCCTTAATGCATAACATTATATTATACATATCTGCAAGGAGTGGTGTTTTGCATTATGGGAGATACTGAGATAGGAGTGATGTTAGCTTGCTCCATCTTTGCAACGAGTTGCCTGGTGTTGTACCACCTTACCCCAGTCCTGAAGATACTTTCAGGTGCAAACTTTGTTTGCTCACACTTGGATAAAGGATTAAACTAAATTTATTATTGCTGAACTAGTTTATTTTACATCTATGCATGTGTGATCATGGTGTACAGTTCTCAAAGTAATTATTGCTTAATGGCATGCAGTTTTGCTCAGGAGATATAACCAGCTCATTGGGAAATCCTTTTCATTCTTGTGATCTGAATGATATATATATATAGAGAGAGATTAAATGTTACTGTATGGTGAAAACTTCTATTTCCAAATTGGAAAGTACTTGGAACTGGGAGGATGTTGAATAGCCTGGCATTGTAGGATGGAGGATTCAGTTAGCTATTTCCAAGTGTGATGTTTAGCATTTTTGACTAAGATAGCATATTGTATTGCAGTATGTTAAAGTGGGAATTTGGAGATTATAGGATTTGAAGCAAGGAAGATCACAAGACATGAATTCTACAATGGTAAAAGTTCATAAAATAGGAAATAATTTGGGAACTGCACAGTTTGATCACCTAAATTTCTGACTAGTGAAGAAACTGAAGAGAATCTGAAGATGAATAACTAAGGAAGTATTCAGAATGCACCAATGTCAAAATATGTTTAGTTAATTTTGATTCCTTTGTCATTCTCCAATTGAAGAGCTGTAGTTTTATGTACAAAACAAGGTGGATTATATGGGATATGAATTTAATTTAAGTTTGCAATTAAAATTTTTACTCTCAAGCATTTATAAATATATGAATAACAAAACACTGTCTCTTAAAACTTAAACACTACTCAGTTACTTATTTGAATTTAAATGTTTTTCTTTCTGGACATATTTAAGATATAATAAGTACAGACAATAAGGCTCTCATGCAAATTTGTAAGTAGAATTTTTTTGAATCCATTCTTTGAACAATGTTCAAATGCTAATTTTCATTCTTTTCTTAACCAACAGTAAATGATGGCTTGGATCTAACAGTTCTGCCAAAAGTTCATCTAATTAGGAATGAAAAAAGAGAGGGTAAGTATTTTAGGAACAGTTATATAACTGTTTACTTCACTACGTCCAACAAATTTTCAATGGACATACTAGCACTTATTTGTCCTCCAAACATTCTGAGTTTCGACAGTATTGTTGTGGCACTGTTATAAGAAAATGTTTTAATTTTCACATTTCCAATAATAACAAATATCATAATGCACACTGGATTTTTAAATTCAAGAAAATATTTAATTTAGTACTCCACTCTTATGAAACTGTGCTTTACACAGTGTAAAGGGTGGATGCTGGAAGTAGTAATGAATGCATGTATGGGGATGATCAGCATAGGAATGGAATGACCTGAGATGCACTGGGAGTAGTTGAGTCTAGGGAAGATACATGGATTAAAGGGTTTTGTCCATGTTTTTACATTTTGCTGCATTAAACTGTTATCCCCATTCATTTTCCCATCTATCTAGCTTATTCAAATCCTCTTGCAGGGCTACCACATCTGCACTATTACTAATAACCATTCCCAGCTTCACATCATCTGCAAACAACTGAATATCCCCCTGCAATCCACTGACAATGTCATTGATATAAAGGTTAAACAATATAGGTCCCAGTACTGAGCTCTGTGGGACCCCACTTCTAACCCTCTGCCTGCTTGAAACTGCTGCACCATACACAACTCTCTGATACCTATCAGACAGCCAATTCTGAATCCAAGTGACATCCAGATCCATGTGCTGCAACTTAAATATCATCTTATCATGTAGCACCCTGTCAAATGCCTTCGCTAAATCTAAGAAAATGGCAGTATATGCCTTTCCCTCATCTACTGCTCTTGAAAAAAATTGCTCCATGAAATGAAAAATTCTATCTATTAGTATCCTATATCACCTCTCATTCTACTATTTGCTAATCTACAAAATCGTTATATCATCTTTGTGGTGGCTGTAGATAATCATTATGGGAAAACCTGCTAGACATTTAAATAATCACTATCATTCAGACAATATTAATAAGAGACCTCCATCAAGTCAGGGTCTCATTGAGAGACCACCAACTGCCAGCATGTGTTGTCATACCTGTTCTTGAAGTCATTCACACTACTTACAATCATCGGAATGGCAGTCCATTTCAATCTTGCACAACTATTTGAGCGAAAAATCTAGCTTTCTCTCTCTCTCTCTCTCTCTCTCCCCCCCCCCCTTACTTTTTGATGACATTCAACTTGCAAGGATAGCCTCTCACCCTTTCCTCCCATCAGGGCAGGTTGAGTTTTTTGTGTCTAATTTAGATAGTATTTTGCTGAATCTCTTTCTGGCAAAAGGATATAGTGGGCATTGTATGTTGGTTGGGGGGGACATTTTCCATTGTCAATTATGTGTACATTTGAAGCAAAGTGTGAGGCCAGGAGATTGGCCTTTTCTGTAGGTGATGATGCAATGGAGCCATCTCGGTATGATAGAGGAGGGAATAGTGTAGGGCAGAAGTTACGACCAATTACTTTAGCGAGGGACCAAAAGGCTCATCTGCTATTTGGACAGGCTGCTAATTTCCTGTGTTTTGCTCTTTTGAACTCTGTTTTGGAACCATTGATTGTTTTTTTGCATTTATTTCAGGCTTGGGTATAAGCTCTAAAGGAGGATGGGGTTCTTGATTTGAGCCAGTAATGGTATGTTTGGTTTTTAATTTGTACAGCCTTGGTGCATCTTTTGGAAAACCAGGGTTTAGTTAGAGAATGGCAGGTTAGAGTACTGTGGGGAATATGATTCCATGCCAGTGAGGATTACTTTGGTTATGAGTTCGGCACTGTGTTTGGGTTGGAAGGTCAGAAGCAATAGTCTAACCATGGGAATGAGGCCTAGAAGTTGCAGAGGTTGTCCCACTTGGCACTGTTATAATGCTAAACTACTCTTGTATGAGGGGTAACTGGATAAGCATTGTTGCATGGGGGGAGGAGATGAGCGCTAGGTTATGATCAGAATTGCCTAGCAGACTCTCTACATTCACTGTGTATTTGGAAGGGTCATTAGTCAGGAAGAGGTCTAGGGTATTTGGAGAGTGGTTTGGGTTATCAGGTATTCTGGTTGGCATCTGAACTAGTTGTGTAAGGTCATTAGTGATGGCAAATGTTTCAGCATCTCTGCCCACAAGATTTGTACAGCTGGAGGAGGAAAGACAGTTGGTGTGAATTTTATAATAAAGTGACAAAAACAGTTGGAGGGAAAGGCATATACTGCCATTTTTTTGGATTTTGCAAAGGCATTTGATAGAGTACCACATGATAAGCTGATACTTAAGTTGCAGCACATGCGTTTAGATGTTGGGTTAGTCAACTGGATTCAGGATTGGCTGTCTGATAGGTATCAGAGAGTTGTGTATCGGGAGGGGGCAATATCAAGGAAGCAGCAGGTTACAAGTGGGGTTCCACAGGGCTCAGTGCTGAAACCTGTATTGTTTAACCTTTATATCACTGATATTGTCAATGGATTTCAAGGGGTTGTTTGCAGATGATGTGAAGCTGGGTAGGATTATTAGTAATAGTGTAGATGTGGTAGCCCTGCAAGAGGATTCGAATGAACTGAACAGATGGACAAAATGAATGGGGGTTTCGGTTTAATGCAGCAAAATGTAAAGTCTTGAAGTTTGGGATACATCGATGGGAGGCTGCATACTCAGAGGGGCTGTACTGGAGAAAGTAGGAGAGATAAGAGATCTGGAGTGATGATTGATAGAAAACTGAAATTCAGGGAGCATATTGCAAAGGTGGTGAAGGTAACAAAGAGGATTGCTGCAATACTGAGAAGGATGCTGACCAGCAGAGAGAAGAGTTATCATTCTGTTGTATAAGACTGATCAGACCACACTTAGACTATTGTTCTCAAATTTGGTCCCCAGGATTTGAAGGGTATAAATTAACTGTGGAAAGGGGTACAGAGGCAGATAACACAGATGGTTTCAGGACTGTACAATATTAGTTATGAGGATTGGCTGAAGGAATAAGGAATATGGACTGCAGAGTTTGGTGGATAGAAGTAGAGGTGCTATGATCGAGACTTTTAAACTGTTGAGAGGCAGTTAGAGGGTTGACACTGGGGAGTTCTTTCACTTGGTGGAACAGTGGGAAGGAGTGATGACAATGGGTTATCCCTGGAAGTTATGAAAGGTGGCTGTGAGCAAGAGGGTGATGAGTGATTTCTTGGAGGGTAATGAGTGGTTGAACCGTGGAATGTATTGTCTGAGAGCATGGTTAGAGCAAGAACAGTGAATGAGTTCAAGGAGTGGTATGATAGACTTTGTTTCCTAGGAAGGTCCTCCCACAATGCGTCTCTTGATTCCATGGAGGCCTGAATAATAACAATATCGATCTAATGATCTCTCAATTATCAGTTCTGAAATAGGTTAGCATGTTAACTGACTGCTGAAATGGCATTGATGTGGTAGATAATTTGTCATCTACTGCGAGACCACCTCTTTATTAGCCTTCAATGGAATAAATGTCTCAGTCGTATCCCCCCCCCCTCCCTTTGTGCTCTATCCACCAAACTCTGCAGTCTGCATATATTCAGACTTTCCTCATAATCAACATTGTACAGTCCTGATATCATTTATTATCCATCTGTGCACCCTCTCCAAGGTAAAGTTACTTGGAGATCTGAGCACAGAAATCCAGATATAGTCTGATAAAAGCTTGACACAACACATTTTATACCTTAAACTATCTCATCTGCTGTTAGCCAAGTCTTGATAATGCCTATACTATTTGGTGAGGTTGCACTAACCAGTGCCGAAAACGTTTCCATCTTATTCCTGATACATCTGGCATTAGTATACAAGAACTGTAGCATTCCTTTAAGTCCCCAACCACCTTTACATCTTGAACTGACTACCCATTCAATATTGTTGCCTGAGAGACCAGAATTTACATTTTTTGTTCATTCACAGACTAATTTGCTTTATCGATGCCTTCACACATGCACTTGCCTATATCTACCTTATTTGTTTTAGTTTTCCTGACTTTGCACTTCCACACTCTTAGTGAACATAGCTCTCTCCAGATACCTAACTCTGAATCCATTTAAGTACAATCTATCAGCATTATACAAATTTTTCCATCATTAAAACTCAGGCCATAACTCCACAAACTATATCATTCTTTCTGCATAACCTGCATATTGATTCGTTAGCTATCATTACTCTCCTTCTCAGTTTCGCACTATCATAGCATGGCAGCAGACTCACAAACTTCACCCTCTCGCCCTTCTATTTTTATTATGATTATTACATGACTCCTCCAGGGAATCCAAGGACTCATCGTGGTAGGGCACACTACTCTAAATACATCTCATCCTCTCCACTACTACTTAATTCTCCAACTACGACACTATTACCATCAACGCATCTATTGCCCATCCTCACCAACAACACTATTTTTTGTCTAAATTGTGTGTGTGTGTGGGTTCTGAAGGCTGATTTGTCTATACACAGGATGAAAAACCCAAGTTTCCAGGGGGGGACCCCCCTGCTACCACCGTATGAGATCGGTTAATTCACCTTCAACTGAAAAAGCCCATATAAGGATTCCCCTCTTCACACTGAGAATCGAACCCAGGTCTTTTCCAATCGAAGGGTGCAATGTTCCGCTATTCTTCCAATCGTGCCCTGGCACTTTTTCTTTTTCCAACAACTCTTTCACTTTCTACCTCATACGGTCCTTCTCGCTTCTCAGGTCATTGATTCCAGCCAGTGCAATTGTAAACATCATTGCAGAATTTTTTTTCATAATCCTTGGTTAGAAATCATTTTTTGCACTCATGCCATTCTTTATAGGACAAACAAAACAAATCTTTATGGATATCACAAATTTACAAGAAAGATGTTGTAAAGCAATTATCTGCAGTATTCTAAGATGCAGCCCTCCTCAGGATATCATTAGTGCTTGGGAAATGGTAAAGGAATATTTGTTAGCAGGAATTGTTAAGCTGTATTCCATGAATGAGGAAGCAGACACATTTGTTGTAAAGTGCATGACAAACAATATCAAACAGGAATTGGGTGAAAAAGAGATTATGGAAGAGATATAAGGAGAAGGGTGAAAAGCAGATGCATGAAGAAAATAACATTCAGGCCAGGAGAGTGACTAGTATGGTGAGGAAGACAAGACTGGAATATGAGAAGAGATTGGCACTAAGATCCAAAGAAAATCTTAGGGAATTTTTTAGCTATGTGGCCAGTAGGAGAAGAAATGATTGTGGAAGAATGACGTTGTTGGATCAAAATGAGAATAGTGACTGATGTAGAGAACATAGCGGAGTAGTTCAATGAGCACTTGATTGGATTTCATCCTGGAGAAGGTTTTAACACTAGAGGGGTAGGGCAGGTGTGAGGTTTAGTGGTGCAAGAGGAGAGTGTGTTCCCAATACTGAGTACTCTGGATGTCAGTAAAGCAGTGGGACTGGATGGTATTTCACCATGGGTTTTGAGAGAATGTGCTAAAGAAATGACAGTTCTGTTGACCTGGCTTTTCAATGAAAGTCTGACCAAGGGAAAGGTATGCAAGGAGTGGAGGGAGAGTAAAATAGTGCCATTGCATAAGTCTATGCAATGGCACTATTTCATCAGTAGTTAAGATCTTGGAGAAATTAGTGATAGACCATATACAGCTTTAGGCAGATGAGGGTAGTGTTATCTGTGAGAGTTGACATGAATTTGTTAAGGGGCACTCTTGCTTTAGTAATATGATTGCCTTTTATAGTAAAGCGACAAGAGCAGTTGATGAGGGAAAGGCATATTCTGCCATTTTTTGGATTTTACAAAGAAATTTTTCAGGGTACTACATGATAAGCTGATATTTAAGTTTGAGTACATGGGTTTAGATGTCAGGCCAGTGAACTGGTTCAGGATTCACCATCTGATAGGTATCAGAGAGTTGTGTATGGGGGGGGGTGCAATATCAAGGAGACAGAAGGTTACAAGTGGAGTCCCACAGGGATCAGTAATGAGACCTCTATTGTTTAAACCTTTATATCAATGACATTATCAGTTGATTGCAAGGGGATATTCAGTTGTATGAAGTGAAGCTGGGATGGGTTATTAGTCATAGTGCAGATGTGGTAGCCCTGCAAGAGGATTTGAATAAACTGGAGAGATGGACAAATTAATTTGATTGAATGGGATGTCAGTTTAATGCAGCAAAATGTGAAGTATTTAAGATTGGGATATATCGATGGGAGGCTGCATACTCGATTGGAGGAGCTGTACTGGACGAAGTAGGAAGACGAGATCTGGGGGTGGCAATCGATAGAAAACTGAAATTCAAGGGGCATATTGCAAAAGTGGGGAAGGTAACCCAGAGGATTGCTGCAATACTGAGAAGAACGCTGACCTGCAGAGATAAGAGTTATCATTCCATTGTATAAGACTCTGATCAGACCACACTTAAACTATTGTTCTCGAATTTGGTCCTCAGGATTTGAAGGGGATAAATTAACTGTAGAAAGATGGTTTCAGATGTTACCTGTACAATGTTAATTATGAGGATTGGCTGAGGGAATGTTGACTGCAGAGTTTGGTGGATAGAAGGAGAGGTGCATATCACCTCTTCACTTATCTCATCACTGACACTTTTAAACTGTTGAGAGTCAATTACAGGGTGGTCACTGGAGAGGTCTTTCACTTGGTGGAGCAGCAGGAAGGAGCAAGAACAAGTTGCCATACTTGGAAAGTACGAAAGGAAGCTGTGAGCAAGAGGGTGAGTAGTGGTTTCTTTGCATGGAGGATGGTGGAGCCATGGAATGCATTGCCTATAATAGAGTGGTGAGAGTAAGAATGGTCAATGAGTTCAAGGATGGTATGATAGACTTTGTATTTCCTAGGAAATACCTCCTGCAATGAGTCTCCTGACTCCATGGAGGCCTGAATAATAATAATAATAATAATAATAATATCCTGAGCATCATGATTTCTTTTAATTATATTCTTACATCAACCTTTTGTCACATCTGGAACTGCAACGTTTTCACCTGGATGATGTATTCTTGCAAAGTGATTGCTCAGTAGCATGTGCATGATCAACTAAGTACAGGATCAATTAATGCCTTGCTAGAGGATCATCTTAGAGTTTGAAAATTATCTACACTTAGTTTTAAAGTGTAGTTTTTTAATCTTCTGGTGCAAGAGCATCTTGCTCATTAGAGACAGGATGGGCTCTAGAATAGTATTCCTCTATATTATAATTAGATTATATCTAACTTTAGCCAGCTCATAGTATACTAATGTACTATAGGTTTATTGCCTTTTGTGGGTAGGATTCATATTCAAAAAATGCATTTAGTTCTGAATTCTCAAAACATGAGCAGATCTATTTTCTAACAGTGCATTTTATTGATTATTCTCTAAGGTTTGATTCAGTCACGTGCAGCAGGACTAAGAGTATCGAATGGTGACCATGTAATGTTCCTAGATAGCCATTGTGAGGTAAATACTGGCTGGCTAGAACCACTTGTTGATATAGTGTTAAAGGTATGTATTAGCATAATTTTTATTTTTATTTATTTTCTGGAAATGGAACATTATTATTATTATACAGGTATCTCCATGGAGTCAGAAGACTCATTGTGGGGGATCCATTATTCGCACACTAGCTATCATTTACACAATAACCTATTATACTTCTCCTTGAACTCGCTCACTGATGAAGCATCCATAACCACCTCTGGCCACCCATTCCTACATTAACATCCAAAAGAAAACAAAACAACTCAAGTGTCATCAGTAGTTGTTAAGATCTTGGAGAAAATAGTGAGGGACCGTATACAGCATTGGGCAGATGAGGGTAATGTTATCTGTGAGAGTCAACATGGATTTGTGAAAGGGCGCTCTTGTTTTAGCAATATGCTAGCCTTTTATAATAAAGTTACAAGAACATTAGATGAGGGAAAGGCATATACTGCAATTTTCTTAGACTTAGCAAAGGCATTTGACAGGGTGCCACATGATAAGCTGATATTTAAGCTGCAGCACATGGGTCTGGATGTCAGATTGGTCAACTGGATTCAGGATTGGCTGTCTGATAGGTATCAGAGAGTTGTGTATGGTGGAGCAGTTTCAAGGAGGCAGAGGGTTATGTGGGGTCCCACAGGGCTCCGTACTGGGACCTATATTGTTTAACCTTTATATCAATGACATTGTTCATGGATTGCAAGGGAATATTCAGTTATTTGCAGATGATGCGAAGCTGGGGAAGGATTATTAGTAATAGTGCAGATGTGGTAGCCCTTCAAGAGGATTTGAATAAGCTAGATAGATGGGCAAATGAAAGGGGGGTGTCAGTTTAATGCAGCAAAATGTAAGGTCTTGAGGTATGGGAAACATCGATGGGATGCTGCATACTCTATGGGAGGAGTTATACTGGAGGAAGTAGGGGAGACGAGATTTGGGGTTGATGATTGATAGAAACTTGAAATTTAGGGGACATATTACAAAGGTGGTGAAGGTAACACAGAGGATTGCTGCAATTATGAGAAGGACACTGACCTGCAGAGATAAAAGGGTTATCATTCCATTGTATAAGTCTCTGATCAGACAACACTTAGACTATTGTTCTCAGATTTGGTCCCCAGGATTTGAAGGGGATAAATTAACTGTGGAAAGGGGACAAAGACAGATGACAAAGATGGTTTCAGGACTATACAATTTTGGTTATGAGGATCGGCTGAAGGAATGTGGACTGCAGAGTTTGGTGGATAGAAGGAGAAGTGATATGATTGAGACTTTTAAACTGTTGAGAGGTGGTTACAGGGTTGACACTGTGGAGTTCTTTCGCTTGGTTGAACAGCGGGAAGGAGTGATGACAAGAGGCCATCCCTGGAAGTTACGAAAGGAAACTGTGAGCAAGAGGGTGAGGAGTGGTTTCTTTTGCATGGAGGGTGGTTGAGCCGTGGAATGCATTGCCCCGATGGAGTGATGAGAGTGAGAACAGTCGATGAGTTTAAGGAGTGGTACGATATAATAAATTTAGTTTAATCCTTTATCCAAGTGTGAGCAAACAAAGTTTGTGCCTGAAAGTATCTTCAGGACTGGGGTAAGGTGATACAACACCTTACCCCAGTCCTGAAGATACTTTCAGGCACAAACTTTGTTTGCTCACACTTGGATAAAGGATTAAACTAAATTTATTATACTCTAACCAAGTGAAAAATAAACTTTCAATGAGTGGTACGATAGACTTTGTGTTTCTTAGGGGGGACCTCCCCCTCGATGAGTCTTGACAGACTTTATGTTCTTAGGAAGGACCTCCCACGATGAGTCTTTTGACTCCATGGAGGCCTGAATAATAGTAATAATAAAAAAAATAATAATAAAGAAACATGCTTAAAACTATACAATACTTAAGCAGCTTATTTACATTATTATATGGATGCAAAATTTGGGCAATAAATAAACAAGTGAAATGAGATTCATGACAAGGACCACAAAATATACATTAAACAACAACAACAATGAAGATATCTTAAAATAACTAAAAATAAAATCAACAGAAGGAAAACTAAACCAATATAAATACAATTGAATAGAACATGTAAACCGAATGGCCAACAACCAACATCCTAAACAATTAATAAAATACAAAGACTGGAAAAAGGGCAAAATAATTTTGTTATATTGGAGGTCCCAAAACAGAGGCAGCAATATAGAAGGCCGACAAGTATTAGGAGAATCAGAAGTGAAAGAATCAGAGGTGTATCATGTGTTGGTTTGGTTAGATGTTAATAAAGCTCTCGGAATGGATAACATATTACCACGTATCCTTAAGGAATGTTCACCACAGTTGGCTATGCCTTTGACCTGATTATTTAATGAAAGTCTTGCAGTGGGTAGGGTTCCTAATGAGTGGAAAGAAAGCAAAATAATACCACTCCACAAGCATGGTTCTAGGACAGAAGTTTCCAATTATAGATCAGTCTGTATAACTGCAGTTGTGGTCAAGGTGTTGGAGAAATTGGTTAGGAATAGCATATAGGATTAGGTTGATGGACATAGCATTCTTTGATGGTCAGCATGGATGTGTAAAGGATAGCACTTGCATTTTATGATAGAGTAACTGGTGTGTTAGATAAGGGAGAATCCTATACAGTGATATTGTTGGATTTTACAAAAGCATTTGATAGATTACCACATAAGTTGGTGTGCAAGCTGCAGAGGATGGGAATGGTTGGATGGATCAGAGATTGGCTCTCTGAACAATACCTGCAAGTTGCGTATTATGGAGCAATGTCTCAAAAGAGGAGGGTAACCAGTGGCATGCCCCTGGGTTCTGTTCTTGGGCCACTGCTGTTTAACTTTTTTTGTAAACAATATATCATGTGGGGGATATGACTGACTGGAGGATCTTCAGTTGTTTGCTGATGATGCAAAGTTCTGAAGAATTATAAGTAGCACTGCTGATGTTAATTCCTTTCAGAAAGAATTGAATAGACTTTTTACTTGGACAAAGGAGAGTGGGGTTGTAGTTTTAATATCAATGAGTGCAAGGAATTGCATTTTGGAGTGCAGAAATATAAGGCTGTGTACTATATCACTGGTGCTGTACTGCAGGAAACAGATGAGATTAGAGATTTGGGAGTAATTGTTTACAATAGACTAAAGTTTAGAGGGCATATTGCTAATGTTGCAAAGGCTACTCATCATGGTGCTGCTATAATAAGAAGTACTCTAACATGTAGGAATAAGAAAGTGGTTGTGCCACTGTATAAAGCACTGGTCTGGTCAGACCACACTTGGACTGTTGTGCTCAAATCTGGTCGCCTGGTTTTCGGTGTGATGTGGAGACATTGGAGAGGGTCCAGAGGCACATGACTAAGACAATATCAGGACTTTGGACTGCTGGCTATGCAGAGAGGTTGAAAAAATGTGGATGTGGATTGCAGAGTTTGGTGGATAGGAGGGAAAGAGGTGATATGAAAGAGACCTTTAAGTTAGTGAGAGGATTCTATTGGATTAATCCAGATGAGATTATAAAAAGAGTAGAAGGTGAGAGGGGGAAAACCAGAGGTCATCCTTGGAAGTTATGTAAAAGTATGGTGAAGAGAGGTGTGAGGAGTAGATTTTTTATATGGAGAATTGCAAGTTTTGTTAAGGATTTTAAGATTCGGTATGATAAATATGTTGTCAGTTGAAAGAACCTTCCATGATGAGTCTGCTAACTCCATGGAGGATGGAATAATAATAAACCAATTGGGAAGAGAAGGCTGAGTAGACCTCAAAAGAGGCTATTAGATTAAAAATGAAACTGTAACAGATCATAAGATCTATATCCATATTTAGCATTATGATGATGAAGAGAACAAAATAGTTAATTTCTTTGGAGATGTGGGAGATTAGTGGGACACTTGCATTGGTTAAGTCTCCAAAAGATTCAAAGGGATGGAATTATTATTATTATTCCTAACACCTCCAAGGAGTCCAAAGACTCATCACAGGAGGACACCTAAAACTGTCTCAACCACTACACCAAACCTCTACACGAATCAACGCCATCTGCCACCCACCTCCACCACCAAGACATAGTATTCTATGTCTGTAAATTGCATGTGTTCTGAAGGGCTGATTTGTCTGTATGCGGGATGAAAAACCAGTTTCTGGGAGGAAAAACCCTGCTACCTCTGTAATGGAAATTGTTAGAAAAGTGATTGTTAATTAAATCCAAAACAATCAAGCTCATTTTTAGATGTATAACATGTAATATGAAATTTATGGTCCATGGTATTACATAGGCCTAGTGCTATATGTCTAAGAGCATGTTTTTTAGCATGCACCATAAAAAAAAAGTCAAAACATTTAATCAGTTTATTTGGACTAAATGAAAGGAGTTTGGGATATTGGTTAGTACAACTTAGCATAAAATTTTATGCATTAGTGAGACCTGCTTGATGGGGAATTGATATAGAGATAAAACGTAAGGATATAATGCGAGATTTTTTTTTTGAGGAAGAACAGGATGAGAGAGAGAGAGTATTGGTGATGATAGAAGAAAAGCATTAGATGTAGAAGGCAGTGTAAGACAGATATCAATAGTACAAAATACATAGTTGATTTCTGCTATAGGCCAGGGAATATGAAGAAACAAGTGAACAGCATGAATTAGAGAGGACTCGTGGTTTGAGTGACGAATCTGGTAATAGCATCAAAAGCTCTGTGACTGATCATGCAGTTGACCTGGGAAGTTGCCAAACATGGAATTTTCAGTTAAGAAAAGGCATATATAAAACCACAGAGCAGGTGATTATAAACTTAGCAGGCAGCTTGAATAAGTGCCATGATATAAGAATCAGTAAGAGAAAGATAATAGTGCATGGGAGATGGTCTAGGAAAGGGATGTTTGAAAAAAAAAAAAAAAAAAAAAACTTTTACTGTGTATGTACTAAGGTTCAGGAGGATAGTGTAGGAATTAAATGAATGAATAACAGCATTAAGCAGTGGCTGAAAAGAAAAAAAAGAGGAAATATAAAGAGAAAAGTGAACAGCAAACTCGTGAGAAGTACAAAACACAGGCAAGAAAGTTAATTAGCATGGTAAGAAAAGCAAAATCAGATCAAAAGGTAATCAGTTGAACAGGCCAAATGAAATCCTCCAAGAATTCTTTTGCTCTGTGGTGAGGAAGAATGACTATGGAAGAATGTTAATGAATGCTGATATGAAAATAAAAGTAAAGGAGCTTGAAGATTGCAGAATCTTAATGCATGACTAGTAATGCTGGAGGGCTCTGTACTTTAATTTGTATCGTTATTATGGCCATGGAATATTGGCTTGTGTAGGTTGGTCGATTGGTAGAGCCTCTGCTACTAATGGCTCGCAAAAAAGTTAAGCAAGTTTGAGCGTGGTTAGTAGTTGAAAGGAGACAATTGTTCGATGCTGTTGGCACACTCTCCCTCGATGAGTCTTTGGACTCCCTGGAGGTGTCACATATTAATAATAATAATTATGTAAAGGAATTGTGTTGCCTTTGACCAGATGTTCAGTTAAAATTTCAGTTCTGGTAAGGTCCCAGGAGACTGGAAAAAGGACAAAATAACTTTGTTACATTAGCAGTCCCAAGACAGAGGCAGCCAATTAGACCATTCAGTATTGCATGAGTGGTGGTGGTTAAAACATTGGAGAAGTTGGTCATAGAGAGAATTCAAAAATGGGTAAATAGAAAAATAATACTCTACAATGACAGCATGAATTTATGAAGATGGGTCTTGCTTTATAATTTTGTCATGTTTTTATGCTAGTGACAGTTGAAGTGGATAACGAAAATGACTACACATTGGTGCTGCTGGCAAAGGTATTTGAGAAGATATTGCAGACCTCCTCTAGTACAAAAATTGGAGCAAATAGGAATGTATATGAAGGTGGTGATATGGATAAGAGGGTAGCTGATGGACAGACTATCTGTCAGCCACTGCATATACTACTCTTATCAAAGAATTGTGTGTGTGTGTGTGCGTGCCATGCGCATGCATGCATGTGTTGAATGCATGTCTAGTAATGCTCTGTACTTTAATTTGTATTATTATGAAAGTATTTAATTAAGCTGCTATTTAATTTTTATTATTATTATCCATGGAGTCAAAAGACTCATTGTGAAAGCCCAGTCCGAGAAAACAGTATCATACCACTCCTTGAACTCATTGACTATTCATGCTTTCGCCACTCTATCAGGCAATGCATTCCATGGTTCAACCACCCTCCATACAAAGAAACCACTCCTCACTCTCTTGTTCATAACTTCCTTTCATAACTTCCAGGGAAGTCTCCTTCCTTCTGTTCCACCATGAAACCATCTCTCAACAGTTTAAATCTCAATCATATCACTCTCCTTCTTCTTCTATCCACCAAACTCTGTAGTCTACACTTCCTCGCCTGTCTTCATAACTAACATTGTATAGTTCTGAACCATCTTTGTTATCTGCCACTGCACCCTTTCCATAGTTAATTTATCCTCTTCAAATCCTGGGGACCAAATTTGAGAACAATAATGCAAGTGTGGTCTGATCAGGGCTTTATACAGTGGAATGACAACTCTTATCTCTGCAGATTGTGTCTCCGTAGCACAATTGGAAGAACGACGCTACATTGCGCCCTTCGATTGGAATAGGCCTAAGTTCGATCCTCGTCGCGACAGGAGGAATCTTTATCTGGACGATTTCAATCGAAGGTGAGTTAGCCGATCTCATACGGAGGTAGCAGGGTTTTTTCTCCTGGAAACTCGGGTTTTTCATCCCGCATACAGACAAATCGGCCCTTCAGAACACATGCAATTTACAGACAAAAAATACTAGTTGTGGTGGTGGAAGCGGGCGGTAGATGGCGTTGATGGAGATGATTCGTAGTAGAGGTTCGGTTCGTTGTAGTGGTTGAGACAGTTGTAGGTGTCCTCCCGCGATGAGTCTTCGGACTCCTTGGAGGCATCAGGAATAATAATAATAATAAGATTAGCATCCTTTTCAGTATTGCAGCAATCCTCTGGGTTCATTTCACCACCTTTGCAATATGTTCTCTGAATTTCAGGGTTTCTAGCAATCACCACCCCCAGATCACTTGCCGCCCCTACCTCCTCCAGTACAGTTCCTCCAACAGAGTATGCCTCCCATTGATGTATCCCAAACCTCAAGACTTTACATTTTGCTGCATTAACTACCTTACTGGTCATTATTGATCAAATACACATTCTCATATGCTTTGTATCCATCATATATTTCAATGTAATATCAATGCATATTACAATTTTAATATGCACTTCACATCCATGGTAACTTGGACTTATATATACGTCCTGGCTGGTAGCAGGGTTAAACTGATATCCCAATTCATTTGTCCATCTCTCCAGTTTATTAAAATCTGCACTATTACTAATAACCCATCCTAGCTTCACTTCATCTGCAAACAACTGAATATTGAATATCCCCTTGCAATTCACTGACAATGTCATTGATATAAAAGTTAAACAACAGAGGTATCATTACTGGTCTCTGTGGGACCCCACTTGTAATTTTCTACCTCCTTGACATTGCCCCCCCCCCCCCCCCATATACAACTCTGATGCATATCAGATAGCAAACCCTGAACTGGTTCAGGATTAGTTATCTTGAACTGAACCCTCTTGGCTTATAGCAACACCCCATTAAATATCCTGTCTTGCTCATCTCTATCTCACATCATATGCTTTCAAAACAATTAGTGCCATTGTCCTCCAAATCCTCCACTCTGAGAGTACATAAGTCATCACTTATCATAAGCAGTACTCCACCACTGCATTTTTCCTTTCTATCCTGTCAAAAAATGCTATACCATGCTACTTCTATTCCTGTTAGTATATCTTTTGTCAACCACATCTCCAAGACCCCAATAATCGTTGGAATGGATAATACTCCTGGCATTTAGTATAAAGAATAAAAATGTCACTGTTTCTGTACCAATCATTATCACCTCCAGACTCCACTGGATTCAGCATTACCTTAATGTATTCCTCTTTTTCCCAAGCACCTATTCCATAAGAGATCACCCCTGCTACCATCCACCCTAATAATTCTAGTTTCTCTGCATTGATGTGATATTGGAAATTATTTGAGGAAAATACTCAATTGTTTGCTAATGTCCAACTGATAGAGCAGTAGTTAATAAATGTGATATAGATATCCTGCTGAATGTGTTAAATAGATTGACAGTACAGGCAAAGGATAGCAGTTGTTAGTTTAATGTGGCAAAACATAAGTTCTGCACTTTGGGATGAAAAGATTACAAGCTGTGTACAACAGAACTGGCCTGCAGAAAATTGACACCAGGGATTTAGGTGTGATGTACAGAGAGTTGAAATTTCGAGTGCATATTGCAAAAATGGCCAAAATAGTTTAAATATTTTGCCTGCTTTTGCAATCTGGTTATTGAGCTAAACACTGACAAGTAGAAATATATTATTATTATTATTATTCAGGCCTCCAAGGAGTCAAAAGACTCGTCGAGGGAGGTCCTTCCTAAGACATAGTCTGTCAAGACTCATCGAGGGGAGGCCCCCCCCCCGAGAAACACAAAGTCTATCATACCACTCTTTAAACTCACTGACCATTCTCGCTCCCACCACTCCATCAGGCAATGCATTCTTTTTCTTCTTTATAATGTTTTGATATGGCCACATCTGAATGTACAGATTTGGTTGCCTAGGAAAGTAGTGAAGATCCAGAGATGAGTGAACAAGAGCAATGAGTCTGTGGAATTCTCCCTGTGAGGATTGGTTGAACACTTGTGGTTTACAAATACTGGTTGATAGGTAAAAAAAGGAGGACAGGGTTTTTGTTGGATTGATGCAGAAGCAGTTTTTCAGTACATGACCTGAAGGGAAAGAAAACAAGTAGTCATTCCTCTAAATTGTGAGAGGATAGTTGGCAAGTTTGTAGACAGGATGGATGAATGTTTTGCTTGAAGAGTGGTAAATGAGAGGAATGGGTTGCCAGAGTGTCAATGAGTTCAGACAAATAATGATAGGTATTGTGTGGATGATAGTTATTATAGGTCTCCTGCAATAAATCTTGATACTCCATGGTGATGTCTATGTAATAATAATGTGATGGTATATCAAATAACATTGATTTTTATGTACCATTTTGTAGAAAGTTTTGCCTTGTCCTTATAAATCTGTCAATACTTATCACTGAAATTAGATACCTCCAGTATGCTATTGGTAGTGATGCCCTTTGGTCAGAAAGACCTAGTATTGAATCCAGCCGAAGACATGAGGAACAATTATAAGTTCTTTTCAATTAAAGATGAGTTAACTAGTCTTATTATTATTATTATTATTATTATTATTATTATTATTATTACCCCAAGACCTCATGGAGTCAAAGACTCATCTGGAAGGTCCTTTTATCACACACACAGCTCATCATACTGTGCCTTGAACACATTCAAACTCCTTGCAGACACCACACTCTCAGGCAAGGCATTCCAATCATTCACAACTCTGCACGAAAAAAAACCTGTCTCTCACTCCCCTACTCACACCCTCTTTATACGGTTTCGAGGGATGACCTTTGGTTCTCTCCTGATCTCCCACTATTTTCTGTAGAACTTCTCCACCATTGATCTTATAACAACTCCTTACCAACTTGTAGGTCTCTATCATATCTCCCCTCTTCCTCCTGTCCACCAGACTCTACAAATTACATCCTCTCAATCTTTCCTCATACTCGACATTCCAGAGGTCAGAAACTACCTTAGTTAATCACCTTTGGACCCTTTCCAACATCTCTTCATCCTTCTGAAAACCAGGTGACCAAATCTGGGCACAATAGTCCATGTGTAGCCTAATCAAAGCCTTATACAACGGAACAAGAATCTCCCTCTTCTACATGTCAGTGTCCTCCGCATCATTCCCAGAAGCCTTTGTGTTGTCTTCACAGTTTTGGCTATGTGTCCCCTGAATTTCAGATCCTTATCCACTATCACCCCCAGATCTATTATTTCTTCCACCTCCAACAATATATCCTCACCAAGCATAAATTCTGCATCCCATCTTTGTTTTCCAAATTTTAAAACCTTACATTTTGCAACATTGAACTCACATCTCTATTCTGTGCCCAATCACTCAATTTATTCAAGTCTTCTTGTAAGGCCACAACTTCACTACTCTTCATGGTTCGTCCAAACTTTGCATTATCTGCAAACAACTGAACATCTCCATCCAAATCTTCACCTATATCATTAATATAAAAGTTAAACAGTAATGGCCCCAAAACAGACCCCTGAGGCACTCCACTAGTGACTTTCCTTTTCCTGGATATCGCTCCCCCATACACAACTTGTTGATACCTATCAGATAGCCAGTCTCCAAACCAATGCACGAATGTAATATCCAATCCCATCTGCTCTAGCTTGACTATTAATTTATCATGAGGTACTCTATCAAAAGCCTTTGCAAAATCTAAGTATATTACTGTGTATCCTTCTCCTCAGTCTAAGGAAGCAGTCACTTTATTGTAATAAGTAAGTGTATTACTAAAACATGACTTCCCTTTAGCAAATCCATGCTGTCCATCAAAGATAATACCATTGTTCTCAACCCAACTCTGGATCCTAGTTCTCACAAGCTTCTCTAACAACTTAACCACAACACCTGACACACGGACAGGCCTATAGTTTGATGCTTGAGTTCGATCACCATTATATGGAGGTAAAGAGAATAGGTAAAGGATGTTCACGAAAAACACAAACCAACCATTTAGAGAACTCAACTATTGGCATAGACTGTGGTATATATTAAATTTCTATTCATTGACAAATTAAATTTATGAGAAACAATTGCCTCTTTATAACATTTCTTTTTGTTAAGTTCATGTAAAATATAGGATGGAATGAGATCATTGAAACCAAGTAAATGTGAAGTGCAACTGCATTGTCTAATATTTATTTGATTACTTTATTCTGTACATTTACAGAATCCGAAGATTATTGCCAGTCCTGTAATAGACATAATTGATCAAGATACTTTTACTTATCGGCCATCATCTGCTGAGCTTAGAGGTGGTAAGTCTGTGCATTATTTCTTTTGAAATATATTTCCTTTTTTATTTTTTATTACAGAATAATATTGCAGACATTGGCTAATGTAGTCGGTTCTAGAATTAGTTATTGAAAGTTTCCTAATAGTTTGTCATGCATGATTAGGGTTCAGTTTAACAGCACTTGGATTGTCCTGCTTCATGCTTCCATCTGCCATCATGTATATGGAACTACTATTGTCATGATACTGTTGTCTATGGGGAATGGCTATTCCTTGGATAAGACATCTGAACTACTGTATACATACTTGATTATGCTTCCATGTACAACCAAAGAACAGATACCTACTTCATTTGTGTTGTGAGGAGAATTAGTGGTGTATAAGGTGTTACAAAAAGTGTTTTTTAATTATATTGTGCAGATTTGTATAATAGTGCTTTTGTGTGATTAGCCAGACTGGATATAATCATTGTACTGTGATAATGTGGTTCTAAAAGTGTTCACTTCAGATGTTATTTTGATTAATGAGAAGTGCTAGTTAATTACAAAAATAGTGGCAGTAAAGAAGTGCATGGCAGCAATGTAGAAGGTCTCAACTTAGAGATTGAGTTTTTCCCTGGACTTTTCACAGTGGATATGATAGACAATTGTGTTATGTATGCATCCAAAAATGTTATTCTTATTAGATTAACAATAAAAATAGAATTTTTTATAGTAAGTGAGAAGTGCAATGAAAGGTTAGGACATTCCAAAAATGAGAACAGTGTTACCAGGAAGGATAGAAGTGTTTTGCATCAGTAATAATAGAAGTGATGTAGAAGAGCTCAGGTAGAGTTAATGAAAATAGTCAGATTATGTGTATGGAGGAGGAAATTGAATGTGTATAGAAGAGAATAACTGATGTAAATGACAAGGAAGTTAATAAGGAGTGAATATCTAAAGATGATAGGGTTGCTTTTTTATGGTGACTCAATCATTAAAGGTGTGGTAAAAAAACAAGGAGCATACCACATGTTTTACAAGTGGTACAATAAAACGAATATTAGATTCTTTGCATAGAATGAAGGAATGGACATCAGAATTAGTGGTAGGCACAAATGACTTTGATAGTGACTCAAATAATGTGGAAAGGAATCTGAAGAAGTTGTTGCAGGAGGCAAAGGATAATAGTGATTTTGGACAAGACAGTGGTGTTTTTTCCCAGCCATCCTGTTGTTTTAATAAAAATGTCAATTTTCTCCCATTTTTAATAAAAACTATAAATATACTTCTTTTTCTGTCAGCTTACAAGTAGAATTATGTTCTCCATTATGAAAGAAATTATTATTATTATTATTATTATTATTATTATTATTATTATTATTATTCAGGCCTCCATGGAGTCAAAAGACTTATCGTGGGAGGTCCTTCCTAAGAACATAAAATCTGTCAAGACTCATCGAGGGGAGGTCCCCCCTAAGAAACACAAAGTCTATCATACCACTCCTTAAACTCATTGACCGTTCTCGCTCTCACCACTCCATCAGGAAATGCATTCCACGGTTCAACCACCCTCCACGCAAAGAAACCACTCCTCACCTTCTTGCTCACAGTTTCCTTTCGTAACTTCCAGGGATGTTACAAAATTATGAAAGAATTAAACCAAGAACCAGTAATAGAAAAAATTAAAAAATATAAACATAAATGAATGGAACATGTTCAAAGAATGAAAACAGAAAGATTACCAAAACAAGCCTTAAAGTACAATTAAAGCCATTAGGAAAAAGAAAACCAGGACGTCCTCTTAAACGATTCAACGATGACTTCTAAGGCCAGAGCAGGCCATGCGAGGCCTAAATCCTTGATATGCATGATGATGATGATAAATATACTTGAATATTGGTCAATCATAAATTATTATTTATAACCTATAATCATATATCATGGATACCAGTAATTTGTATAATCATGGAGTCACATTGTTTGATATTAAATATCGATATCTGCAGTGATTTATTCAGAGAAAATTAAAAAAAATACATGTTGGCAACACTTTCACATCTCAGATGCGGCGTCTGTTTTGCAGTAGCATTAGTTTTTTGTTTTGCCTGTATGCTACCGGTGGCTTTGTTATTCAGTGCCGGTGGTTTAAATTTCATATTTATGTCTTTTTTTTTTTTTTTTAAAGCTTTAAGTCTATCGTTGCAATGTCAAAGAGGCAAAACTGCAGTTTTAATGACGATCTCAGAAATACTCAAATTTATTAAACTGGACAAGCTGTGTAGTGATGGAACATAAGTGGTATGTCAACATTGTAATGTTTGATGGGCTTCGTTCTTATTTTCTTTCTCAAGAAAAATGTCCTGTTATGTTGAGAAAATTTTTTGAAGATCTCTGTTTGAAATTGTGGTTGTCATTTGCAAGAGATTAAATGTCCACGTTCCAGACATACATTAGCTTAATTGAAAAAGATAATATTTCAGCTACAGAAGTAGCCATGAACATTGAAAATTTTGTAAACAATTTAGAGTCCAGAAAAAGTGAAGTGTTTGTAACTACTGATGGTAAAAAACAACTGTTAGTAGTAGTTAGTAGATTCAGTGTTTTCAGAGAAATTAATGAGGCTAAGTTTTTTGAGGTAGTAGTTGAGAATTTCTATGAAACTAGCTTAGAATATGTCAACAAGTGGACGTGCAGTTTAGAAAACACTGAGAAGTTCAAGTGGCCACTACTAAGGAAGACCTGTATGGAAAGAAATACAGGACAGCCTGAACGAGGAACTCATCACATGCAGAGAAACAGAAAAAAACTCATGTATTCGATCAATGGATCCTCATAAAACCTATAATTGGGAACCAGTTCAAGACTTTTGTAATATTGTAGAGTTTATTCTTTGTACTTCCAGGAAGTACAGCACCTGTTGAGAGAATATTTTCTGAAATAGAAATCTAGATTAAGTGTGGAGACAATGAGGGCTATGTTAGTTGCAAGACAAAATTGTGTCATGGAGTGTGAGAAGTTTTATGATAAGGTGTTGAAAGACCGAAATTTGCTGCATAAGATCACGTCATCAAAGAAATAGTCATGGTACAATCGTGGTGAAATACAGACCTCCCTCTGTGTCTACCTACATTTTTGCATGGGTTCTGTCACTGAATAATAATGGTAAGCTCAATATGTTTATGTAATAAAACTTTTTTTTATCATCTTACTTTTTCATTAATATAGAATATTACATAACCCTGTCCCGTTTTTGCCATCCCGATGTTCTGTTTTTGTCTCAAGGAAATATGGTCAGCCTAATAATAGTGTCATTGAGAAAGTAGCTAGTTTGTTGCCCAGATATGATAGTAGTGAACTAAGGAGGAGAGCAATGATACTGAATGAAAAGATGGCTGAATTGTGTCAGGCAGAGAGAGTGTTCAATTTGTGAATGTAATGAATGAACTCAAAGGGAAGTTAGAATTGTTCAAAGCTGATGGAATGCATTTGAGTGGGTTTGGTGTTGGTTATTTGGAGTGATTGCTGTTTACTAAGAGTACACAAGGTTCATACGAAATTAGTACCACCAAGAGTCAGAGGTTGAGAAGCAGGTTGTGGGAGGACAGAAAGAGGATGGATACAAAGGTCGTGAAGTGATTATAGCAGGGCAGTGCAAAACATGGGGATGATAAGAATATAAAAAATCAGAGTCGGGATCAGGGAAATGGATTAGTCAGAACAAATAGAAAAGTGCACTATAGCAGAGAGAGTAAAGAATGATTGTGTTGATGGGATGGCCTCAAAGAGTGGAGAATTGTTATTCTTCTATACTAATGTGTGGAGTATCAGAAATAAATGGTCCAAGTTTTGTAGCATTGAATGTGTTTTGTCATAAGTGAAACTTGGTTGACTGAGGATAATATACTCTCAGGACTTGAAATGGCAAGATGCAGAATTTTCTGAAAGAATAAGATGAATGACAGCAGAGGAATTGTATCCTTCAAGAGTGGAAGTGAGAAATATGTGTGAAGATTTTTGAAGCTGTTTGGTGTGAACTTGAGATCAATAGAATAGTATATCTAACAGGATGCTGTTATAGGCCAGTGTTGTGTCGGAAAAAAGTGCCAACTCACTTTTATGAGTCATCCTATTTCCGATCCAACATAAGGTAACGTTAAAAGCCATGGATATGGACATGCTTATGCCTCCAGAAGAAAATGTGCATCTTGGTAATTCAGAACTATGTCTAACCATTTCTTTGTAGATATTAAGTAAATTTTGAGAACCCTGTAATTGAAATAGATAATGTTTGTGGATTATTTAACAGAGAAAAAATTTGTATAAATGCTGAAAAATGTATATAAGATAATATATGTATTGAGCCATGTCAAAAACAGTTCGGAGCTGCGGTGACCAATCGGCCGCCGCTATGTGCGTGATGTAGCCACCAAGAGAGGGCGCTCACATGAGCTATATAGGTCTCGGCTCGGAATTCAATCGCTCTCTTATTTTCTGTTCCTGGTTCCTGATCCAAGTGCTGGGTAGCTGTGAAGCTTGTCGCCGTGCCCAGCAACATTTCCCGTTGCTGTACGTGCCGCGTTGACCATAGCCACAACTGAGGAATGCGGCCAGAGTTCCAGAAAAGGGCCGTTGGTTAGCCATACCAACGTATAAATCAGCGAAGAGGTGAATCTCTTTCAAAAAGAATAGAAGTGTGTCGCAGACGCCATAAGAAGTATACGGTGAGGAAACCCGGAAGCCTAATTAAGGAAGTCCCAATAACTACCAGAAAAGCAAGATCAGTAAGATGCAAGTTTTCGTATTAAATTGTATAATAACCAAAGAGGGTATAAGAAACAGAACGTTAAGGGGCTCCATATAGTCAACTTCTACTTTGTGTCTAAAGAACTGTAATCTTTTGGACATTCTGTCTACGTCTAAAGAGCAAGTGACACCTTAAGCTGAGCTGGGAACCAAGGCTTCGGACTGTTTATGTTAGAAGAAACGTTGTTATCATTGTATTAAATTTGAATTTAAATATTAACTGAATTTTGGGGGAGGATAAAGCCTGAACATAAGAGAGAATATTATCTCATGTGAATTTTGCAAGATGGAGTACGTCTGATATGCTTCACACTAGGGTTGTAGAATGTATCTATGTATATGTGTTATTCCCACATATGGGAACTGAGCAACTCAGTAGAAATTAACCGAGCCTGAATATAGTTATACAAAGAAGAGTGTGAGATTGATACTCTAAAATTTTATAGTAAATTTTTTTGGATATGTAAATTTAAGAGGGGGGGGGGAGTTCAGGCTCTTTAGAATTGAAATTTCTAACTGAAGTGTATATATGTATTTGTCTAAAATAAATGTATTTCTTTAATTCAAACCTCATGAGTCTGTCATTGTTCTGAGAATTGAGTTACCACTTGTTAAAATTCGGACCATGCATAATTAGTAGGGGAATCCATTAGCAACTAAGAAAGGGGGACCACGACTGCAAACCACTTGATCCCTATATTGCTTTTCAGTAGGTTAAAATTGTCTCAGACTTCAGTTGCCGGCTGGCGCAGTCGACTTAAAGAATATAAATTTGTCTTGCAACAGAATAGCACAGAGATAAGTAAATAAACAATATAACAAAATAATAACGGGCAGTACAAGACGTAACACCAGGGAATGTGGACAGCACTGATTGTGAAATGTTTAAACAAATTAGCTGGGCCAGTAAAAGGAAGATGATGCTAATGGGAGATTTTAATTATAGGAATGTGGATTAGAAAGAGGAGAGATTATATTAACAAGGAGAATGAATTTGAGTTTCTACACGATAACTATTTAAAGCAGTATGTGATGGAAGCAACACGATGCTTATCAGTGTAAGATTTGGATATCCTCACAGTCTGTGGTTGTGAATGAGGTGCCAACACTGCCACCTGTTGGTGAAGATGATCATGAGGTATTGGTTTGACTACCTTTGAAACCTTTTTCAAACAGGAAAAAGTTATCAAGAAAGTCTATATGTGGAACTATAAGGTGGGTGAATATCAGAAGCTCTGTAGTCAACTAGCCTCAATATATTGGGTTGATGAATTGTGTAGAAAAGATGTTGGCAGTGCACTGGAAATGATAAGGCAGTATCTAATACAAGCAGTGCATAATGGCATACCAAGAATTAAGCAAACAGAGTAGCAGTGAAATGAATGAACAGTGAAATCAAGCAAGTAAGCAATGTCACAAAAGTTGTTATGGAGGAAGTACAAGACAGTTTGCAATGAATAGATACATGAAGAATATAAACTTCAGGCCAGAAAAGTGACAAGCATGGTTAAAAAAGAAAGTAGAATATGAGAGGAGATTAGCCAGTCAGGTCAAAGCTAATCAAAGGGAATTTTTCTGCTATGTGACAAGCACGAGGAAAAATAATTATGGCAGCAGAGTAACCGTAGCAAATGATATGGAATTATTTAATGAACACTTCATCAGTGTATGTCATAGTTGTGTGAATGATGTTGTGCAACATGTAGAAGGGAGGTAAGGATTAGGAGAATTAAAGGTGAAAGAATCAGGTGTATCAACAGCTATACTTGGGTTAGATGTTAATAAGGCTGTGGGAATGGATGATATATCACCACATATTTTTAAAGAATGTGCAAAAGAGTTAGCCATGCTTTTGACCTTATTTAAGGAAAGTCTTGCAAGGGGAAGAGGTTCCTAAAGAGTGGAAAGAAAGCAAAATAATACCTTTCCACAAGTACGGTTTGAGAACAGAAGTTTCAGATTACAGACTGGTCTCTATATCTGCAGTTAGACAGTGTTGGAAAAATTGGTAAGAAATAGAATACAGGATTGGGTTGATAGACATAAGATTTTCTATGACAGTGAGCATGGGTTTGTGAAGGGCAGGTCTTGTTTCAGCAATCTGCTCATATTTTATGATAAGGTGATGAATGTGTTGGAGAAGGGAGAATCAAATACAGTGATATTGTTTGAAATTTTTTCACTTGATTATACTATAAATTAAAGATACTAAGAAATTATATTCTTGGTTTAATCTTTTATCCAAGTGTAAGCAAACAAAGTTTATGCCTGAAGTATTTTCAAGACAAGGAAACTTGTATATAGAAGCTTATGACTTCACATCACTTACCCTTGATGCAGGCGTGGCCAACTTCATTCTATATGAATATATGATGAGTGGTAGCATCACGAGCCACACGCTTTTAGACAGAACTTAAATAAAAATAAACTGCATTTTTTTCAAAGCAATAGTTATATGTATTGAATTACTATATTTGTTAAATCATTTTACTACTGGGAGAACAATATAAAATTCTTGATTGATTTAAATATAAGTTGTTCAATTAAATTTAATGACATATTTCTAGCTTTTTTACATGTAACACAACTTAATGAGAATACTGTGGGCATTCATGTGCGGTAACAAGTTCATCAAAGTCGATTTTCAACGATGATGATGACATTCATAACATAGTGGTAGAAACAGTTGTATAGTAGGTGTCCTCCCGCGATGAGTCTTCGGACTCCTTGGAGGTGTCACGAATAATAATAATTCGTAACATAGTTGAGAAAGTGCATTCACATATGTATGTGCTTCCAAACATAATGCAATTCTTAAGCTAAAATCACTCAATGCAGGATATTTTTCCCTTGGTACCAGTTTCCAAAAGTCATTGCCTATCTACACCCTTGACTGGAAAAAGGGGTCACTTTGAAGGTCACACAACTCCAATTGAATGGTGTCATGCTGCTCTGAAATGTTGCATTTCATTGGGTTGTTAAATAATGTCAGTTGTGGTTGCATGTCACTGAAGTAAGAAAATCACTTACTTAATTGCTCCAAAAGTTGGTCTAACATTGGAACAGAAAACTTGAAGTCAATATCATGGTTCTCCTCCATCAACTCCCTGCAGGAAGGGAAATTACCAAGTTTCCTCTGACCAGGGTGAATTTAAAAACCTTCAGTCGACTTATGAACCCATCTAGATGTTCAACTAAATCTGAGATTGTTTGGTTACGTCCCTGTAACTTTATGTTGAGTTCATTCATGTGATGTGTGATGTCTGTTAGAAAGGCGAGTAAGCTGTTAAAATGAGGATCACATAGTTTTGTGATTAGTTCTTTGTCTTCTCATGGAACAGAAAACAAAGCTAAGCAGAGGGAACTGTTTCAAACAGTTCCCTCTGCTTAGCCAATGTACTTCTGTTTACAACACTAAATCATCATATTTCCATTTCTGTTAGGAAAAGAAAGAAACTTGTGGCGTGTCAAGGCCTGATTTCTGTCCTTTTCATTACAGTTTTCATAACATCCTCCATCTCCAGAATTTTACCACACAGAGCCTCCTGATGTATAATGCAGTGCAATACAGGGCAATTGATTCCAGCTTTCCTTAGTAAGCCAACTAAGCCTGTTTGAGTATCACTCATGGATTTGGCACCATCTGTCACAATAGCTGTGAGATTGTCACCAGTACCATTTACAACCTTCATAACTGCATCATAAATGTCTTGATCTTTGGCTGTGTTATGCAATGACTCTAATGCTAGTAGCTCTTCATTAATAACAGTGTCTTTGAAAACAGTTTGAATGAAAATTAGAAGTTGAGCTGTATCTGTTATGTCAGTTGATTCATCCAGAGCTAATGAGAAGTAAGCTGAATCTGTAATAACACTTTTTAATTTATTTAATATGTGAGAACCTATTTCCTCGACTCTTTTTGTTGCAGTTTGTTTTGATAGTGGGATGCTTTCAAACTCACTGGCAATTTTATCTTCCCCAAATGCATGTGCCATTTTCACAGAACAGTGTTTCACAAATTCACCATCAGATAATGATTTTTTTTGCTTTTACTATCTCTGCACTTACAACAAACAATGCCAAGAGTGAGCATTTTTGTATTGATGTTGGTTTAGTAAAATAGATGTCTGACCGCTAACCTTTCTCATCAAATTACGTACAATTTTAGTATACTTGTCCAAAATATTCTTGGTATTTAGCCGCATGGTGCTGTATGTAGTGGCGTTTGAGGTTATATTCCTTGTGCACAGACAATACTTGCAAACACACAAGGCAATGTGGTTTGTTGTCGTTATTGTTTATAAACAGAAATTCATTTTCCCATTTCTTACTCATAGTACACAAAGGCCGAAGTAACTGACCAGGGGACATAAACTGCAACAATAACACTGTTAACTGTGAAACTGAGTCTCTGAAACTGATCACTGTAACCAGAGCAGAGCAAGTGACTTTCAATGATGCATTACTCTGGAGCGCATAAAAATCTCCCACTATTACTGCTACAACTCGCACAGAGAAGCAGTAGATTTTATAAATTGAGTAATCTTTTTAAAGTAATTTTGATTCAGTGTTGAGAATATAAATTGTTTCAGACATCAGAAATAATGAATATAACTAGTATATCAATCAGAAAATCTGCAGTCAAAATTAATAGCTAAATTGATAATACATATAATTTAATATAGTCTTTATCCTGCCACACAAAATCACATTACGGGCCGCATGCGGTGTGTAGGCCTGCTGTTGGCCACCTATGCCTTAATGCAAAGCACGTATCCTTACGGACATGTATAATGCTATACATTATGGGAAGGGTCACTATCTAGACTGGTTTTGACCTTTATTGAGCTCTCATCAGTGGGAGCCAGACTCAGATGTGATACCAAGGTTGAAGTAATGCAGAAGTCATATTTCCACATACAAGAAGCTAAAAGCTATCACACCTTATTGAAATACTCTGGATTAGAAATAATGTTGGAAGTTTTAGCACTTGGTTATACTATAAATTAAAGCTACCAAGAAATTATATTCTTGGTTTAAGAATATAATTCCCAGTCCTGAAATTACTTCAGCTGCAAACTTTGTTTGCTTTATCACTTGGATAAAGGATTAAAACAAGATATAATTTCTTGGTATCTTTAATTTATACAGTGATATTCTTGAACTTTGCAAAAGCATTTGATAGTGTATTTACCACAAGCTGCAGAGGAAATGAATAGATAGTGTATTGGTTGGATGGATCAGAGATTGTCTTTCTGAACAATACCAGGGTTGTGTATGAATGAGCCACATCTCAGAAAAGGAAGGTGACCAGTGATGTGTCTCAGGCTTCTGTTCTTGTGTCCCAACTGTTTTTTTATTATTTAGTGTTTGACTAAGAAGAATATATGCATATGCCACCACACACACAAAAAAAAGGACGTACAAGATAATAAAATGCATAAAAGATATATAAAAGAATACAATGGTGTGAAGTGACACTAGAAGTCACAAGATGAGTTTGGTCTTATTCCCAAGTAAACAAGGAAACTCTGCACCTACCATGGTTGGTGCAAACCCTATTAAGGGAGGTCCATATTTTTTGAGGTAGATTGAACCCTGACGGAGGGCTGTTTTGGGTTAAAGACAGTCTGCCAGATTACTGGGGCTTGGACAGTCCATTCCATCTGCCATCCCAATTTATTTAATGATATATCATGCAGATTGACTGAAGATCTTCAAATGTTTGCTGATGATGCAAAGAATTGGCTATATAAATCAAGTGGATATTAAATCCAGCATTATAAGGTCCATGCTAGGGCAACTCATCAATGCTGGCAAGTGTATTCCCGTAAGCGCTCTGGTTAAATTTAGTATGAAAACTTTGCACAAAATTTTTTGAAATTTGAAATACATTATTTCAAAGCCAAAAATTCAGCTTTGAAATAATGCTGGATTTAATATTCACTTGATTTGTATAATTTTGCATTGCCAAACTGAAGCCTTTTGGCTCTTTATTGTAGTCAATCTTGGAGCAGAGCTACTGCAACCAAGCGAGTCCCCAGGTGGCAGATAGGGGAATGGCCATCAGAAATGGTGGTTGGCTGCGAATACCCAATAAGTAATCCTGGACCAAAGCAGGCATGTCTGGAGGCTCTAAGGTGGCAGCCCCATCTCCAGACTAGGCTGCAGCTGGTTACCAACCATCCTATTTTATGGATGGTTACCAACCAACCATAAAATAAAGCTGGTTACCAACCATCTTTATTTTAGTCAATCTTGGAGCTCTGTTCCAAGATTGACTAAAATAAAGAGCCAAAAGGCTTCAGCTGACAAATTCTTTTACTCAAATTTCAAGGGAATGAAAACCGGACAGTCCAAACAGATAACAGAATAGAAATGGAAAAAAGGACTTTGAACTGGATATGGATCAGAACAGTAAACATAAAAGGCATCAATCACGAGATCAAAGAAATACAAAAAGCTCTAACAGAAATGAAAATAGAAATAGCAGTAATTTCAGAAACAAAGAAAAAATCAAAAGGCTCTACAGAACTTCAGGACTACTGTTTAATATACAGTGGAGTACCCATTGAAAAATGAGCAGCTGCAAGTATAGCCATCATGATCAGCAATAAATGGAAAAACAAAATTGAATCATATAACTGGATCTCTGAAAGAATAATAACGGTTAGACTTAAATTAAATAAGAAATTTATTACAATCATAGGAGTATATGCACCCAAAGAAGGGAAAAATATCTGAAACAGAAGAATTCTATAAAAAACCTCCAAAACCTAATTCAGAATATAAATAAACAAGATTACTTAATCATTGCAGGCGATTTCAATGCTAGAATTGAATCAAATACATTTAAAGATTTAATAGGTAATCAAGGAGAAAACACCATAAATAACAATGGAAAAGAACTCAGGAAATGTGTGGCCTATAATAGCTTGAAAATCACCAACAGCTTCTTTAAACATAAAGATACACATAAATATACATGGGAAGCCAGAGGATATAAAAGCATCATTGACTATATAATAGTGGGTGAAAAATTAAAGAAGTTGGTAAGAAATTGCAGAGTATACAGAGGATGCAACATCGACTCAGATCACCATTTATTCATCAGTACTATTAAGATCCCAAACCAGAGAAATAGAAGCAATACAAGAACAGAAAAACAAAAGCAGGAACAATTTGAGATAGAACTGTTACAGCAAGATAGTATCAGAGAACTATATCAAAGAAGACTTATAAATCATACAAAGAAAATAAATGAAGATACAGATATTGAAAATGAATGGCAAAACATTAAACAGATAGTAAAACAAGCAGCATATGAAGCCATAGGAACAAAACTGTGAAGAAAAAGGAAAGGACTAAGAACCTGGAACCCAGAAATAGAACCTTTAATAAGAAAGAAAAAAAGAAATCTACCTTAAATGGTTAAATGACAGAACCATAGGAAATGAAATAGAATATAAAAGAATCAGAGCAATAACAAGAAGAGAAACCAGGAAAATCAGAAGACAAGACTGGAAAAATTTCTATCCAGATTAGAGCATGACATAAACAGACTTCAACTAAAGAGCTATAAAATCATTAAAAAAAATGACTCAAGAAACAATGGATAATCTACCATTAGAAGACCTCTCCACAAAAGAATGGACCAATCACTACACCCAGCTTCTAAAATAATAATCAAATTGAAATAAAACAAGTAATAAGTCAAGAAACCAATGAAGAACCAATACAGTTAAATGATCTAAAGAAAATTTTGGAAAAACTAAAAAATGGAAAAGCTATAGGAGAAGATGGAATAAATTCAGAATTATACAAATACAGCTCTAAACCATTTCAATTAAGATTAATTAAATTTCTAAACAGAATATGGGAAGAAGGAAACATCCCACAAGAATGGAAGACAGCAATAGTCATAAACATATTCAAAAAAGGAAACAAAGGATTGCGGAAACTACAGAAGAATATCCTTATTAAATACATGCTATAAAATATATCTAGATATAATTAAAAATAAATTAACACTATGGGCCAAGGAAATTATTGGAGAAGAACAATGTGGCTTTAGGAAAGGAAGATCCTGCACAGATCCCACATTTACACTCAAACAAATTATAGAAAAAAGAATAGAATTTAACCTGTCAACATATATGGCCTTCCTAGATTATGAGAAAGCATATGATCAAATCAACAGAACAAAATTAATTGATATACTGTATGAATTGAAAGTTCCCCCTCAACCACAAAAGCAATAGTGAATATAATGGAAGAAAGCAGGTTATACTCTTCAATATATGTATATGGAAAAAATTTCAAGGGAATGGAGGAAAAACAAAATCATTAGGAATTAAAATAGCAAATAAAGAATTAACCAGCCTTTTGTATGCTGAAGATAAAGTTATTTTTGCTGAAAATGAAGACCAATTACAGAAAAATCTACACGTATACAAAATAATAGAACAGTATGACATGAAAATCTCAATAAATAAAACAAAATCAATAGCATTTCAAGGTAAAGAAATTAAAAGATGCAAACTAGTCATCCACAACAAAGTAATAGAACAAGTGAAACAAATTTAAATATCTAAGAAATTACATAAGCCCCAATGGAGAAATCGACATTGCATATAAAAAGCAAAAATTCCTAGCAGTCATTGGAACTTTGAATAGACACTTCAGTAAACAGATGTCTAGAACAACCCAAATAAAACTCTATATATTGTGTTTTCACTGCCGTTTGTTTCACTATTTCAACGTGTAAAGATGGCGTCCAACAAGACACGTACGTCAGCGGCGCGCAGGACTTCTACTTCTACATGAAAGGCTGGCTCAGCGTTAGATTTTTCGCAATGGATGCATTGCAGAAACTGCTACGTGTATGCACCCAAGAATGTGAAGGATCTGTGGTCGGTCTGGCTAAATGAGAAGAACGAAAATGTTGATGTATGTGAGAAGTGTCGGGATAGGCTGGAGCGTTTAGAAATGGAAGCTGACATTGGGACCGTAGCAGAAGAACTTCGGCGGGAGTTCATGAAAATGAAAAATGACCTTCATCTTCTTCATGAGGAAGTGGAAGTGCTCGGTAAGGAGATACTGGAAGTTAAAGCTGAGTTTAATATATTAAACAGAGAAATTAGGACTATAGAGATTACTTTAGCTGAAGTAACTAGAACAGGATTACATATGGGTGAGTCTTTGGTGAATGATGCAGTAATAAATAGTTTTGGAGTGATTGGGAGTCAACAAAATAAAACCACAAGTGGCCTAGAAGAAACGACATGTCGTGAGAGTGGGGGGGGGGTAAGTAATAGAGTGTTGAGTAATGAAGCTGGGAGAGTCATGCTAAATAGCGTAGAGAATGAGTCCATGAGTGACGCTTGTGTGAACTTGAATGAAGTTAAGAGTGGTAAGATATATGGTGATTCTATGATTAAGGGTATGGAGAGTGGTATGCATGAGGAGTGGGACAATAGAAAGAGTGGCTTTAGCAATAAAGAGAGGGCATGAAGCAGACAAGATGATAGTTATGGTGGGTACGAATGACCTGAGAGGTGGTATAAATCGGAAAATGCTGCCTCGTTTTGACAATTACGAGTTAAGTAGACAAGCGATGATAATGAATGATATGATTGCAAGAATGTGCAAAAAAAGAGGTCTGGAATTTGTTGATGTTTGGAGTGTGTTTGAAGGAAAAAGGCAGTTGTATGCTAGAGATGGACTGCATCTTAACATGGAAGGACATAAGCGATTGAAGAAGTTACTGTTTTCTGAACAAGTTGAAGTTATTGGGCAGGGAAACTAATATTGAAAAGGTTGAGTGTAAGAGAGAGAAACTTTAGCACTGCTTGTATATTTATTGATCCTTATACGCAGAATAAATTGCAGAAGAGAGGGGATAAAAATCGGCATGGGACTACGGAAGTTAGTGACTTATATATCAGTTCTAAAGCCGGTACAAGATCTAGACGGAATCTGCAATTTTTCTATACCAATGCAAGAAGCATTCGAAATAAGAGAGAAGAATTTTTGGCATTAGTCAGTGCAATCTCACCAAAAGTTGTAGGCATTAGTGAAACTTGGCTGTCAGCAGAAGATGTGGTCACTGGAATTGAATGTGATGGGTACAGTATTTTCAGGGAGGATAGAGAAGATAGAACAGGGGAAGGAGTACTGTTGATGATAGCTGATGTGTTGCAGCCAAAGAAAGTAGTATATCAAGATGATAGGCATGTGAATAAGAGTTCATTTGAGGCAGTCTGGTGCAAAATAGTGACCAATGCAACCAAATATACAGTTGGATGCTGCTATAGGCCAGGGAGTATAGGGGAAGATGTTGAATTCATGCATCAGCAAATTAGTGCAATGAGTGCAGGCTTAGTGATTATTATGGAGGATTTTAATTATTTTGATATCAATTGGAAGGAGGAAATATCACGTAGCAAAAAGGAAATGGAGTTCATACATCTTCTATGAGATAATTACTTGAAACAGCACATAACTGAAGGGACACGTGGTGTGAGAGTGTTGGACCTGGTTATTGGTTCAGCGGTTATATGCATAAGGTGTCCTCGTTACCTCCAATTGGTGAAAGCGATCATGTGGTATTGACTTCGGAGGTTGCAAAATCTGTGGATTTTTCTGTTAAGAAGGGGTATATATGGAACTACAGGTTAGGCAATTATAACAAGCTTCAGAGTGAGCTTGCAGCCATCCCATGGCAGAACATATTGCAGGGGAAAGATGTTAGCAGTGCATGGGATAAAATCAGCGGGTATCTGAGGAAAGCAATATCAGATTGTGTCCCCGTGGTCAGGAGGTCAAACAAGGCAGGAGTTAGATGGATGAGCAGTAGTATCAAGCTTGATCAGCAAAAAAAGAAAATCTTATGGAGAATTTAGAAGGAGAAAGGCGATCAGTACACCCATGAGCAGTACAAGTATATATTGCAAAATTTAAATGCAAACACTGATGTAGGCTTAGATGGAATATCAGCTCGGGTGTTGCATGAATGTGCAAATGAATTGTCAACCCCTCTTACTTGGATATTTAATTTAAGTTTGAACTCTGGTATGGTCCCTAGGGAGTGGAAGCTAGGCAAAGTGGTTCCTTTGCATAAGGGTGGCTCTAAAACTGCAGTAGTTAATTACAGACCAATCACCATCTCAGGAGTAGTAAAAGTATTGGAAAAGTTGGTTAAAGACAAAATTCAAGAATGGGTGGATCAGGATATGATACTCTATAGAGGCCAACATGGTTTTGTTAAAGGTAGATCCTACCTTAGCAATCTATTAACTTTTCATAATAGAATGACATCTGAGTTGGACAAAGGAACTGGCTACACAGTGGCACTTCTGGATTTTGTTAAGGCTTTTGACAGGATACCCCATAGAACACTGTTATGCAAATTGGAGCAGATGGGAATGGATACTAAATTGGTGATATGGATAGGAGAATGGCTCAGGGAGAGATATCATAAGGTGGTGTATGGAGGAGCCGAGTCCAGAATGAGGCAGGTGACCAGTGGTGTGCCTCAGGGCTCTGTGCTTGGGCCATTGTTGTTTAATTTGTATATAATTGATATAGGAAATGGCTTAAAGGGAGATATTCAGTTGTTTGCTGATGATGCAAAGTTGGGTAGCGCAATAAAAATCAAGCTGATGTTGAAAGTTTGCAGGATGATTTAAATAAGCTGGTAAAATGGGCAAAAGATAATGGATGTCAGTGTGGTGTACTGCATTGATGGAAAGGTACTCCAAGAGATTGATGAGGCTAGGGATTTAGGGGTGTTGGTAGATAGGGAGATGAAGTTCAGAGGACACATTGCTAAGGTGTCCAAGATTGCACATAGGATTACTTGGTTGTTGAGGAACACACTGACATCCAGAGATAAAGAGGTTATTATTCCCCTTTATAAAGCGTTGATACTTCCACATTTGGATTACTGTGCTCGGGTCTGGTCACCTGGATTCCTTGGAGATGAGGAGGCTGTGGAGAGGGTTCAGAGAAGAGTGACCAAGTTGGTGAGTGATGTAAAAAATGCTCCCTACATTGAGAGCTTGTGGATTGCAGAGATTGGTGGATAGGCGAAGAAGAGGGGATATGATAGAAACATTTAAATTACTGAAAGGTTTTTATAGGATTGATGTAGGGGAAATGTTTCAGCTGTGTGATAATGATGGAAGAACAAGAGGTCCAACAAGAGGTAAAGAAGAGTGTGGTTAACACGTTCGCTGCCAACTACAAGTATACTCATAGTGGGTAAACCTGCTTCACAAGCCAGCTACGAGTATACTCGTATGACGCTTACCGCCGGGAATGAGATTATTGTAGTGACCTTGAAGAAGTGAAAATCCTTGGCTTGTGGGGCTAGCATCAAAACTGTCTATTCTCATAGACTGTATATGCTCTGTACTAGCCAACTACGAGTATACTCGTAGGACGTTTACCTCCGGTAACGAGATTATCGTACTGACCTTGAAGAAGTAAAACTGCTCGGCGTAGGGGAACAGACCATGCCAAAGTAGCGTGGCAGCGAACGTGTTAACAAAAGTGTCAGAACAAGGTTTTTTGCCTGGAGGGTGGTGAATGAGTGGAATTCATTGCCTGACTTAGTTGTGAGCTCTTCGTCTGTAAATGAATTCAAGAAGAGATATGACAGATATTGTTTTGCTAGTTTGGGTCTCCTACGATGAGTCTACTGATTCCATGGAGATACCCGTAATAATAAAATAATAGTCAAACCAATTCCGAAATATGGCAGTGAAACATAGACTTGGGGAGAACGAGATAAAAGACAAGTGGAAGCTGCAGAAATGAAGTTCCTAAGACCACTCACAGGCTATAAAAGAATAGACAAGATAAGAAATAAGAAAACAGTTATCCATAATTAACATAACAGACGACATCACAAATTATAGAAAGAACTGGAAAAACCACATGGAAAGAATGAATGAGGACAGATGGCCAAATATTACCTGGAAATATAAACCAAAGGGATGCTGATCAAGAGGATGACCCAGAAGGAGATGGGCAGAAGACTTTTTAAACCCTTGAAAACATTATAGGCAAACAGTTGGCTACTATGGGAAGAAAAGAAGATTTTAGTAAATTTGAATAGACTCTCGGCTTGCAGTTTTAATATTAATAAATGCAAGGTGTGACACTTTGGGATACAGAGATATAAGGCAATGTACTGTATTGGTGGAGCTGTACTTCAGGAAGAGGATGAGATTCGGGATCTTGGAGTGATGGTAGACAGTGGAATGAAGTTACGAGGACACGTTGCAAGACTGCACATTGCTGCTATTATAAAAGTACACTGACTACTGACTTGTAAAGATGAGGTGGTGGTGCCACTATATAAGGCACTGGTTAGATTACATATGGACTATTGTGCTCAGATTTGGTCACCTGGTTTTCATTGTGATATGGAAACACTAGAGAAGGGCCAAAGACAAATGACCAAAATGATATTAGGACTCTGGAGTGCTGGTTATGAAGAGCATTTGGGGGAATGTAGATTGGTGGATAAGAGGAGATATGATAGACCCTTAAGTTAGTTAAGGGATTTTATCAGATTAATACTAAAGGAATTATAAAGAGAGTGGATGTTAAGATGGGAAGAACGAGAGGCAATCCCTGCAAGTTGTGTAAAGATGTGGTGAAGAAGGGCGTGAGGAGTAGATTTTTTGCATGGAGAGTTGTTGGTGAGTGGAATGATTTGCTGGAATACATTGTGAATGCAGATAGTGTAAATAACTTCAAAGCTCATTATGATAGACAAGTTGCTGGTTGAGTGGACCTCCCACGATGAGTCTATTGCCTCCACGGAAGTTACCGAAATAATAATATAATCTTTTATAAGGGCTTCACAGCTGTAAGTGAATCAGCTAATATCACATGGAGGTGACATGGTCTTTCCCCATAAACATACACACAAAATGAAATTTGTATTAATACATGTCATAATACATGCATTCATGGCCTTTGTTACTGGTTAATACTAAACACTTTAATTCAAGGAATAAATTCGAGTGGTAACAGACTTATACCAATTAGCCAATCACACACTGAGTCTTCTGAAGGTCAGGTAATGCTTTTCCATGGTATTTATTTCAAGTACAAGTAAATATAACATTTCCACAAAAAGTGGCAAGACTGTATAATCTTTTAATTTTAAGATATTTGTTATTGTTGTTATATTCATTTCATTCAAATAACTGATTCATATTTTGGTTGCGGTAATTATTATAAAACTATAAAATTATTTTATTATAGTCTTCTGTCTTCTCTTTTAGGGTTTGATTGGAGTCTCCACTTTAAGTGGTTGTCAAGCAAATCAACTGAAAAGTCTCCTAAAACTAATCCAACCCAACACTTCAAGTAAGAGAAGGTGAAAACACTCTCTAGGTTTTTGTAGCAGTTGCATTTTGTGTTCAATTTTCCTAGACTTTTAAAATTTTTTTAATATATTGCCTTCCTTTTTCTTACTTTTTTTCAGAATTATGGAATAATAGCTTTATAATTAAAATTTACAGCAAGAATGTTTATTTAAACAAAGCACAATTAGGAGAAATTATAGCATTCCTTTTCAATGCATTTTTAACTTTGAGAAAGATAATAACAGGATGAAATGAAATGAGCATAAATTATCCTTGACAAGAAATTATTATATTCTTGTTACCCTTTACTCAAGCATGAGCAAAAATCTGTATGAAGTAGTCTAACAATTAGGCTACTTGTATATCCAGTTAGATGACTTGACATCAAATTGCTCTAGTACCCCATTCTTTTTGGATGTATATATTATCATTAACAACACCAGGCCTCCATTAAATTACAAACGCCAAAAATTATATTCTTGGTTTAATTCAAGTATAAGAAACTTTTTTATATAAAAGCTAATGACTTCACATTAATTGCCTTAGTATCCTATAATGCAAAGCACACATCCTTTCATATGTGTATAATGCTATGCATTATGGGAAGGGCCACTACCCAGAACAGTTTCAACCTTTGAGGTTTCATCAGTGGAAGCCAACAACCAAAAGAGATACCTAGGTTGAAGTAATGAAGAAATCACATATTATTATTATTATTCAGGCCTCCATGGAGTCAAGACTCATCGTGGGAGGTCCTTTCTAAGAAACACAAGTCTATCAAGACTCATTGAGGGAGGTCCCTCTTAGGAAACACAAAGTCTAGCATACCACTCCTTAAATGCAATGACCATTCTCGATCTCACCATTCCATCAGGCAATGCATTCCATGGTTCAACCACCCTCCATGCAAAGAAACCACTCCTCACCCTCTTTCTCACAGCTTCCTTTCGTAACTTCCAGGGATGGCCCCTTGTCATGGCTCCTTCCCGCTGTTCAACCAAGCGAAGGAACTCCCCAGTGTCAATGCTGTAACCACCTCTCAACAGTTTAAAAGTCTCTATCATATCGCCTCTCCTTCTTCTCTCCACCAAACTTTGCAGTCCACACTCTCTCAGCCGATCCTCATAACTAACGTACAGTCCTGACACCATCTTTGTTATCTGCCTTTGTCCCCTTTCCACAGTTAATTTATCCCCTTCAAATCCTGGGGACCAGATCTGAGAACAGTAGTCTAAGTGTGGTCTGATCAGAGTCTTATACAATGGAATGATAACCATTTTATCTCTGCAGGTCAGTGTCCTTCTCATTATTGCAGCAATCCTCTGTGTTACCTTCACTACCTTTGCAATATGTCCCCTAAATTTCAGTTCTCTATCAATCATCAACCACAGATCTCTTGTCTCCCCTACTTCCTCCAGTTTAACTCCTCCCATAGAGTATGCAGCGCCCCATCGATGTTTCCCAAACCTCAAGACCTTGCATTTTGCTGCATTAAACGGCTACCCCCATTCATATGCCCATTTGTCTAGCTTATTCAAATCCTCTTGGAAGGCTACCACATCTGCACTATTACACTATTCCATATAAAAGTAGTGAAAAGGCATGATGCTTATTAAATTACTCTGGATTAAAGTAAGTTGCAGAAAGTTTTTTCACTTGGTTATACATTAAATTAAATTCTACAACTTTCTATAAACCAGAGTATTTTATTAAGGTGTTTAACTACTTGTATATAGGATATATATGATTTCTGCATTACTTCAACCTAGGTATCTCTTCTGGGTCTGGCTCCCACTATTGAGACTTCAATAAAGATTGAAACCAGTCTGGGTAGTGGCCCTTCCCATAATGTATTATACACAGCTGAAAGGATGTGTACTTTGCATTATGGAATACTAAGGCAATTAATGCAAGGTCATTAACTTTGCATGTACAGGTAGGCTAGTCGTGAAAATACTTCACATAGCAACTTTGTCTGCTGACACTTGGATAAAGGATTAAACAAGAGTATAGTTTTTGGAATTTTTAATTTAATTTATAACCAAGTGAAAACACTTTTTACAACCAGACCTTCATCCTTGACTTGGCTGCTACTGTGTTTGTAACGTTAATCAACAACCGAAGCTAACAATTAAAATCACAATATCACCATACAATGTTTATATCCAATCTATCACACAAAAGCACTATTATAAAAATCTACACAATATAATTAAGGGGAAAAAACTTTAATACCATTCAAAGCAATACACCGCTACCTCTCCTCGTGACACTTTTGATAGTTCTAGTCAAACATTAATCAAGCATTTCAAAAAGATTCACGTACCCATTGCCTCACCAATAATTCTCCCACACTGCTCTATCCCCCCCTTCTAAAATCCCCTTCCTTTCAATCTTACTCCCGTCAAACAGCAGATAAATGTTGCCGCTGAGTAAGAATACAGCCAGCAACATCGTAAAGGTATGTCCAAATTTTCTCTCTTATATTCTTCATATATTTATCTATGTAAAACTTCAGTAACCCTAGAACTGAGTAAAAAGCCAATGACATCATAAAAAGGAGCACTTCTAAACAAAAATAGGCTAAATAGCCATAAATTTAATAATTTCTTAGAAGAGTAACATGGGAATTTTCCCAGAAATGAAACTTGTTAGTCAAGCCTTTGAAATTCTGTATCCAGATCTGGTCACATAGCTAAAATGCAGGAAACATGTATAAAGGTAATGAGAGTAAGGAAGTAAAAAGATTGAAAAAGGAGTGGAATTCATTATCAGTGTGAGTAGTGAGTTCTCAAATGCTGAATTTCTTCATGGCAAGATGTGGTGATTACAATCTGTGAGCATTTGATCTTATGTGACAAGTCTTTGGAATCCATGAAGGCTTGGAAGTAATGATAATAACTTTGCCATTATTCTCAAATGAATACAAATATGGCCAACATAAGATTCCACAGTCTCTCCTTTCCAGTTTGTCAATCAAATTTATCTAAGTGAACATGGTTGGTCATTAACTTTATGCACTCAATCTCCAAAAGTGATATCTCAGGGTTTTATAGTGAACTATACAACTCTGCTTAAAAAACTATAACAAAAATCATAATCAAGATGGATCATATACAGACTAGACCAGACTACTATACAATAATTGACAATTATTTATTAGTTCCTCTGTGGAGTCGTGAATCATTGTGTGGATCATTTTTAAAGTTTATTATGCAACACTTTAAAATAATTTACAGTCTGCACAATCTTTCCATCTGCTCGAAGAATGTATTCCCTGTACCACTTTACATGCAAAGAAGCTACTATTCATCCTTGTGCAATGCATAGGGATGGCCTCTTTGTTCTATCATATTAAAAATCTCCACTGTCCATTCAGTAACTAATTGAGTTCAGCTGTCTTGTATCCCTCTGTATTTATCCACCAAACTCAATTACATGCTCTTGTCCATCCTTAGAACCAATGTTCCACATTCCTGATGTCATTTTTATTACCTGACTTTGTACAAGTTTTCTTTTAAAGAAACCTGTCTTTTTTTCTTAAAGAAACTAACCAAAAAATTGTGTACAGAAAGCAAATATTCAAATGCAGTAAGAGAGGTGATATGATAGAGACGTTTAAATTAGCAAGAGGATTTTTTCAGATTAATCCAGAGGGGATTATAAAAAGAGTAGAAGGTGATAGGGTAAGAACCAGAGGTCATTCCTGAAGTTATGTAAAAGTGTGATGAAGAAGGGTGTGGGGAGTAGATTTTTTACATGGGTAATTGTCAGTGAATGGAATGCATTACCAGAATGTGTTGTTAATGCAAGGAGTGTTAAGGACGTTAAGATTCTATATGATAAATATGTTGTCAGTTGAATGAACCTCCCACGTTGAGTCTGTCGACTCCATGGAGGGTGTAATAATAAATCACCAAGGATGAGTTTCTTCAATTTTAGAGATGAGCAGATCCCCTCCCCCTTTTTTTTAAATCTCTTGTTGATGTTTTGGTCGTGTAAAATAGACCATTACCAAATGTGCACTTTCTGCACATTTTGTATAAGTGTGTAAAAGTTATTGATGATTATTAAACACAATCCTAGACATAAATATTGAATAAAATGTTTGTTGTTGACAGTGCCAGTATAATGACCACATTATTCTCTTCTTTGGATTTCATTTGCATTTCAAAACAATGTGCATCATATTCAAGGCTGGTGTACATGAAATTTTTGAATAATTACCAGACTTGGAGTTAGATGATACGTTGGATTTTTTTATTGTATTGTGTAAGTTTGCATACACTCCTACTCAATGCAACTGTAACATTTCTGAAGCCTTGAATTTTTCTGACAGAGTAGTTGTGGTCCATATAAGGCATGTTCATTTTATGCTATATTGGATGATCTTCATTAGTTGCATGATATGCTAATCTGAATTTGTATTTTCTCTTCCTTTCCATATCTTTCACATGTTCTGACATGTGGATATCTCCAGGTCATGCTGTTAGTTCTATATAATGTGCCACGTGAATAGTGCATTTTACAGACACATGGTTTCTTGAAAGGTAAATGAAATAGTTTAGGAGGATGTATGAATCTGAATTGCATTGTGAGGTGCAAGTTACTTTTATATCATCAAAGTATTTTAAAAATTTTGTCTGTTAGATGTAAGGATTATTGCGCCCTTGTATTCTTTACCATTGCATGGGAAGGATTGCAAAATTTTCATTGTTTTGTAATTGTATCCATTCTAGGATGGGATGGTGACTGAAGTATCCAAGGTCTTAATCCCCTTCTACATTACTAGAGATGTATTTTCTGGCACTTAAGTGCTTTAATTATCCCTGTCTTTGCGAGTTGGTGGTAGTAGTGAGATGTAGCATGGAGGTATCTTCCAGTGTTGTAGTTTCTAGTATACCAAGTAAATGAGTTTTCTCTTTAGAAACCTCGAAGAGTATGTCAAGAAACGAGATCCCTGTTTTCAAATTCAAGAATCAAATTTATGTGTGGATGTAGACTGTTCAGTAGACTGAATTCTTCTAGTTTCTCTGAACCTGGCCAGATGTTGAAAATATCTAAGTAATGCAGTTATATTTTGGATTTTTTGACTGTGGTTTTTTAGGGCTTTCTTTCAATGATTCCAGAAATAAATTGGCTGGCAGTGGAGAAAGAGGAAAGCTCACAGAAAATGCTTTCTTCCAGTTTCTCCCTAGGCAACAACAAACAAGCATATAAAGGTAACAGTAACCCTTATGCCCAGCACGTAATGGACAAAATTTCTAAAATACATGACATAAAAGTAACTTTGTCCCACTATGCAAAAGTTCAGGATTTTGACATCCGCTTAAACACCTTATCCATCCCTCAAGAAACCAGAAGTCTATAATCTGCTGTTCACATGGAATATGATACTGTACAAACAAGACAATCTGGCATGATCTGCATGTTAAAAGATGCGGAAAAGAAGAGAACACACAAATCCAGATTAGCATATCATACAACCAATGAAGGTCATTCAGTATTGTGGCATACAATGGACATGTTGAAAGAGCATGTCCATACAATGGACATGCTGTATCAGACACTTTGTCAGAAAATTCAAGATTCAGAAATGCTACATGCATGCGCGTGCGCACACACACACACACACACACTTTTATGATGCAATAAAAACCAAGGAATCACTAATGAAAGTATAGTTATTGTTCTTTAGATCTAAATGAGATAGCCGAAGATTATGGTATGATAATATCAACAGAAAAATCAAAAACTATGGCCTTTAAAGGACAAGATCCAGCAAGAACTAAGATAGTAATAGATAGTAATAGCCACATGATAAGCTGATATTCAAGTTGCAGCACATGGGTCTGGATGTCAGATTGGTCAACTGGATTCAGGATTGACTGTCTGATAGGTATCAGAGTTGTGTATGGTGGAGCAATATCAAAGAGGCAGAAGGTTACAAGTGGGGGTTCCACAGGGCTCAGTACCGCGACCTATATTGTTTAACCTTTATATCAATGACATTGTCCGTGGATTGCAAGGGATATTCAGTTGTTTGCGGATGATGCGAAGCTGGGAAGGGTTATTAGTAATAGTGCAGATGCAGTAGCCCTGCAAGAGAATTTGAATAAGCTAGACAGATGGGCAAATGAATGGGGGTTTCAGTTTAATGCAGCAAAATGTAAGGTCTTGAGGTTTGGGAAATATCGATAGGACACCGCATACTCTATGGGAGGAGTTAAACTGGAGGAAGTAGGAGAGACAAGAGATCTGTGTTTGATGATTGATAGAAACCTGAAATTTAGGGGACATATTGCAAAGGTAGTGAAGGTAACGCAGAGGATTGCTGCAATAATGAGAAGGACACTGACCTGCAGAGATAAAATGGTTACCATTCTGTTGTATAAGACTCTGATCAGACCACACTTAGACTATTGTTCTCAGATCTGGTCCCCAGGATTTGAAGGGAATAAATTAACTGTGGAAAGGGTACAAAGGCAGATAACAAAATAATAAATTTAGTTTAATCCTTTATCCAAGTGTGAGCAAACAAAGTTTGTGCCTGAAAGTATCTTCAGGACTGGGGTAAGGTGGTACAACACCAGGTCAACTCGTTGCAAAGGTGGAGCAAGCTACCAACACTCCTGTCTAGTATCTCCTATAATGCACAACACATCTCCTTGCAGATATGTCTAATGTTATGCATTAAGGGAAGGGCCACTACCCAGAGTAGTTTTGACCTTTATTGAGGTCTCTTCAGTGGGAGCCAGGCCCAAGTGGAGATACCAGGCAGAAGCATTAGCAGGTCATCTCTACCTATAGGAGTTGCCAAATGGTGTGCCACCCTTTATTAATAAATTACTCTGGATTTAGAGAAAGATGTTGAAAGTTTATTTTTCACTTGGTTAGAGTATAATAAATTTAGTTTAATCCTTTATCCAAGTGTGAGCAAACAAAGTTTGCGCCTGAAAGTATCTTCAGGATTGGGGTAAGGTGGTACAACACCAGGACACTCCTTGCAACTCCAGGGCACTCCCTTAATGCATAACATTAGACATATCCACAAGGAGATGTGTTTTGCATTATGGGAGATACTGAGATAGGAGGGTTGGTAGCTTGCTCCACCTTTGCAAGGAGTGTCCAGGTGTTGTACCACCTTACCCCAGTCCTGAAGATGCTTTCAGGCGCAAACTTTGTTTGCTCACACTTGGATAAAGGATTAAACTAAATTTATTATACTCTAACCAAGTGAAAAATAAACTTTCAACATCTTTCTCTAAATCCAGAGTAATTTATTAAAAAAGGGTGGCACACCATTTGGCAACTCCTATAGGTAGAGATGACCTGCTAATGCTTCTACCTGGTATCTCCACTTGGGCCTGGCTCCCACTGAAGAGACCTCAATAAAGTTCGAAACTAGTCTGGGTAGTTGCCCTTCCCTTAATGCATAACATAAGACATATCTGCAAGGAGATGTGTTTTGCATTATAGGAGATACTGAGATAAGAGTGTTTGTAGCTTGCTCCACCTTTGCAACGAGTTGCCTTGGTGTTGTACCACCTTACCCCAGTCCTGAAGATACTTTCAGGCACAAACTTTGTTTGCTCACACTTGGATAAAGGATTAAACTAAATTTATTATACTCTAACCGAGTGAAAAATAAACTTTCAGCAGATAACAGAGATGGTGTTGGGACTGTACAATGTTAGTTATGAGGGTCGGCTGAGGAAATGTGGACTGCAGAGTTTGGTGGATAGAAGGAGGGGCGATATGATTGAGACTTTTAAACTGTTGAGAAGTGATTAAAGGGTTGACACTGGGGAGTTCTTTCACTTGGTTGAACGGCAGGACGGAGTCATGACAAGGGGCTATCCCTGGAATTTACGGAAGGAAACTGTCAGAAAGAGGGTGAGGAGTGGTTTCTTTGCATGGAGGGTGGTTGAACCATGGAATGCATTGCCTGATGGAGTGGTGAAAGCAAGAACAGTCAATGCATTTAAGGAGTGGTATGATAGACTTTGTGTTTCCTAGCAGGGACCTCCCTCAATGAGTCTTGATAGACTTGTGTTTCTTAGAAATGACCTCTCATGATGAGTCTTTTGACTCCATGGAGGCCTGAATAATAATAATAATAGATAACAAGATCTTAGAACAGGTGAATTCATTTAACTTAGGATGTATGATCACGTATGAAAAAGATATAAACGTAAAAATTGCAAAATATTTAAAAATAACAGGTGTAATTAACTCTATATTTAAACCAAACCTAGTTCAAAAACAAACCAGCCCTACCAGTCTTGTTGTATGGTAGTGAAATCTGGACAATAAAAAAATGACAAAGATTAATAACAGCAGAAATGCAGTTTATGAGAAAAATTGCAAAAGTATACTCTATCTGATCACAAAAGAAACAAAGAAATTATGAAAGAATTAAATCAAGAATCAGTAATAGAAAAAATTAAAAAATATAAACAGAAATGAATGGAACACATTCAAAGAATGAAAATAGAAAGATTACCAAAACAAGCCTTAAAGTACAAGGCATTAGGAAAAAGAAAACCAGGATGTCCTCCTAAACTATTCAACGATGACTTCTAAGGCCGGAAAAGGCCATGCTAGGCCTGAATCCTTGATATGCATGATGATGATGATTGTTCGTCAAAATGTTCACTGACTTTGTATATGGTTGAAATAAGATGGTTCCAGCTGAATACAAATTCAGTAAGCATTCATTGTTAAACTTGTCTTCAGCCATTGATTTAATTCTGCTAAGTTTGATACCTTAATGATCTTTTGTCATTTAACTTCAATAAAATATCAAACAAGTATGCAAAAAAAAAGTGCAGTACATGAAAACTAATAATGAAGTATAGCACTGAAGTTCTTTTTTGGTTCAAAATGATATGATCTTTATATGGAAACTCTAAAGAATTTCAACATAATCACAAACTTTGTTTTTGTAAATAGAAGTCCTGTTATTCTTGGAGGATTATTTCTTGCTCAGAAGGAGTGGTTTGAATATCTTGGTGGTTTTGATCCAGGACTCGAAATATGGGGAGCAGAAAACTATGGTATGTAATCAAAATAATCAGTTTAACCAATTAACATAATTACTATAATAATATCTGCTATCCTTTTCTCTACCTGGGAAATATAAGAAATTTAATTCCAATCTTCAGTCCTTATCAAAGATAAATTTTGCATATTAATTACATAGTTTTGACTAGTCATCTGCAGATATCTCTATGAAGTCATACATCATGGGAGAACCATTATTCACATAATACCTACCTCTCCTTAAACTCATTAACTGATGAAGCACACACAACCATCTCTGGCAACCCATTCACCACCCTCCAAGCAAAATATCTAGTCCTAACACTCTTACACAATTTCCTCAGGTGATCCCTTGTTTCTTCCTTTTTTTGCCATGTGGTGAAAGTCTTATATGCATTGTCAATTCTATAAAACCCCCATTAATAAATTTAATATCATCTATGATGTCTCCTCTTTTGTGTATCAGCTAGTTTATGAAGCTCACAGACCAATTCTCATATAGAACATTACATCATCAAATTCCTCCTGCCATGTACCCTCAAGGGGTGTACAGGATATGATAGTACTACATGGAAAAAATTACATCATTACTAACTTCCTATCTACAATTTTCCTCCAAATCAGTCTGTTACTTGTCAAGACTCCAACATTATCAGATCTTATATTTCTATCGTCTAAGGCACGTTGTACCGTATCAATCCATCTATATCTTGGTCTTCCTCTGGGTCGTTTTCCTACCAACCTGGCAGAGAACACTTGTTTTGCTAATCTTTCCTCGCCCATTCTGTTTAAGTGACCATACCACCTGAGATTAGCTCTGCTAATCTAATGCATTCCTGGATGCTGACAATGTCAAGTTCTTTCCTAATATAAGCGTTTTTAATATGATATTGTGATTGATGCCATCTGTTCACCCCTATAATCTTTCTTAGGACTCTCATATATGCGGTCTCTACTCTTTGGTCAAGTGTTTTACTTCTGACCCAGCTCTCAGATCCATAAGTTAAAACTGGTTTGAACACTGTCTTGTATACAGCTAATTTAGTGTTCCGACTAATTTCTCTCATATTCCATATCAATTTATTCAGTTGACTTCCCACCATACCAGCTTTGCTGATTCTGTTGTCTATTTCTATATTTAATTTACCATCTTCAGTAAAAGTCGTGCCTAAGTAGCTGAAATGCTTTACTTGTTCCACAGATTCTCCATTCACAACACAGTTGACATTTTCAATGATTCTGTCTGTTTTCATTCTCTTTGTCTCTTTATTGCTGACCTTCATACCATATCTATTACAACAGCTATTCAATTTAGTCAGGGATTCTTGCAAACTTGTAGCGGATTTATTTAAAAGTATAACATCGTCTGCATAAAGCAAAGAGCTGACATTAACATTTCCAATTTTGATATCATGTTTAATACCACTTTCCTTCATAATGTGATCCGTATAGATAATGAATAACAGAGGGGATAATGTACCTCCTTGTCTCACCAGATTTAACATTAAACCATCTTCCTGTACTTCCTTCAATTTTAACTGCTGACTTACAACTCAAATAAAGACTAAGTATTGCTTGATATAATGCGCCATTGACACCATATAACTGTAGCGTATTGAATAGCTTCTCTCTTGGCACCTTGTCATAAGCCTTTTCCAAATCGACAAAACTTAAATACAGATCTCTGTTATATTCTCATGCTTTCTCAACTATTTGTCGTAAAGTGAAGATCTGATCCTGACAGCCTCTATTTGGCCTGAATCTAGCTTGTTCTTCACCAAGCTTTTCTTCCACAATTCTTCTCAACTGTTTCTCAAGTATACTCGCATAGATCTTGCCAGGAACACTCAGTAGGGAAATACCTCTGTAATTCTCGCATTCAGTTTTATTTCCCTTTTTATATATGGGTACTATGAGAGCTCTACTCCAATCATCGGGAATTCGTTCCTCTGTCCAGGCTTTCTGAACTATGCAGTGCAGCCACTCTAAGACTCTTATATCACCATACTTCAGCATTTCTGGTCGAATATCATCTACTCCTGCTGCCTTTCCACATTTCAAGCCTTTGATGGCATTTTCTACTTCAAGTATGGATATGTATTCCTGACTGCATGCTTGGTCAGTGTTTTTTACCACTGTGCTGTCATCACTGCTTGTTTCATTTAGCAGTTTTTCAAAGTATTTACTCCACACTTCAAGGATATCTTTTTCTCCCGTTTTCATGTCACCTTTATCATCTCTAACTCCTTTTACAGCACTCTTTCCTCCATTCCTAACCTTCTTCCACAACCTCCAGAATATTTTGCCACCTTCTTGATATTTATTTTCTATATTCTTGCCAAAGTCCTCCCATGACTTTTGTTTAACTAGTTTTACACAGTGTTTAGCATTCTTGCATTTGTCTCTGTATTCTTAAAGAGCACAAGCTGACTTATTTGACAGGAACTTTTGATATGCTTTCTTCTTATCCTTCACTGCCTCTTTAATTCCTTTGTTCACCAGGAAGTTCTGATTTTTTTATCCTTGCAGAGAACCTCACCACATGCCTCTCTGCCAGAATCAATCAATGTTTTCTTCAGAGTTTGCCACTGAATCTACAAGGTTTGATTCCTGTTCTCAAACTCTTTCAATTTTTCTTCAATAATCTTTGTGTATTTTAGTCGACAGTTCACATCTGAGAGCTGCTCAACTTTTATTTGCTTTACAACTTTCTTACATGAAATTTAATTTTATCCTGCTCAAGACTAAATAGTGATCACTTCCAATTTCAATTCTTCTGTACACTCTGGTGTCCTGCACCAGGGAGAAAACATCACTATCAAGAATAACATAGTCAATGAGACTTTTCTTATTCCTTGCCTCTTCTCTCCATGTGAATTTGTGCACATTTTTATGTTGGAACATGGTGTTAGTAATAATCATTCCATTTCCTGATCAGAAATCCAACTGATATTTGCCATTATTATTAGCTTTCTTTTTTCTCCAAATTTTCCCAAAATATTTTTGTATATCTCACAATCATTTCCTACTCTGCTATTTAGATCCTCAACAAGGACCAACTTTTCCTTTTTCATTGTGTCAGTTGCTTTTTCTAAAGCCTCAAAAAATTCCTCCACTTCTACCTTAGTAGAACCTTCTGTGGGACCATAGGCACAAATAAGTCTCATTGTCCAGTTCCCCATTCTCATATTTGCCCACATTACTTTACTTGAGACTGACTGCCATTCAAGATTAGCCTCGTATTTTGTGTTGAATACTATGGCTACTCCTTCTTTTCCTTGATTGTCATTGCCTGAATATAACATTTTGTATTTATTGCTCAGAAAGATCTCGGCAGTTTTTGTCTTTTTTGTTTCAGTCACCCCTATTATGTCGATCTGGTACTTATCTAATTCCTCAGCTAGCTCCATTTCTTTGCCATTCAGGCTTCATATGTTGATAGTACAGATCTTTAACTCTGGTGATGTTCAGTTAGGATTTGTTTTCAGATTTGTTCCAGTAGCTGACTTTTTGCTGTTCGCCCTGGTTCCCTGGCGAAAACAACGGGGGCCTTGTTTAACCGGGCGACTCCTCAGCTGGCATGAAATTTTGTCATGTCATACCATTATTTTTATTTTGGTTTAACCAATAAGAATACAATTTGGTCAGCTAAATCCCAAATTGCCAGCCCATCCTCTTCCGTTCAGTATCCAAGTAGATACCCAACAGGGTGCACCATGAGAAGGTGAGGATTGGACATTAAGTCAGAAGCCTGGTCGGTTCTCCGCATTCCTTTAAAGGCTATGAGGAGGTCTCCTCTCAGTTATACAGCTTTGACTCTTAAGCACCCCAGAGCATTACATAGACCTACCAAATCTTTATCACTCACCTGTGGAATCCTCTCCACCACTTTTTCACCCCCAGAGAATCCTGCTGTCAAGATGTAGCCTTATATAAGGAACCAATAGCTTTCTCTATCCCTGTTTGTTGGTGTTCAACAGCGACGTAATCTGATGTGCTATTTTGATTACCTTTGCAATATGTCCTCTAAACTTCAACTCCCTATCCGCAATCACCCTGAAGTTTCTGGCCTCATCAATTTCCTGCAGTTCAATTCCATCAGTATAATACATCTTGTGACTTCTTCCCAATGTGCATCACCTTACACTTAGCCACATTAAACAGACAGCCATTTATCTTTTGCTTATACTGCTGGTCTGTTTTAGTCTTCCTGCATGATCTCTGTATCATTCATTTATCATTGCTCTTCCCAGTTTAGCACCATCAGCAAACAACTTTATATTTCCTGTCACATTTCCTATATCGTTGATATACATATTAACACATTCGCTGCCAACTACGAGTATACTCGTAGTGGGTAAACCTGCTTCACAAGCCAGCTACGAGTATACTCGTATGACGCTTACCGCCGGGAACGAGATTATTGTAGTGACCTTGAAGAAGTGAAAATGCTTGGCTTGTGGGGCTAGCTTCAAAACTGTGTATTCTCATAGACCGTATATGCTCTGTACAAGCCAACTACGAGTATACTCGTAGGACGTTTACCTCCAGTAACGAGATTATCGTACTGACCTTGAAGAAGTAAAACTGCTCGGCGTAGGGGAACAGACCATGCCAAAGTAGCGTGGCAGCGAACGTGTTAAACAACAGAAGACCAAGTACTGAGTCCTGTGGTACACCACTGGTCACTTGCCTTCTCCTGGACTCAACTCTTCCATAAACTACTCTTTGATATCTGTCCATTAGTCACCCTCTAATCCAAATCACCAGATTCATATCCATTTCCATTTGCTTCAATTTATACAACCAAGTTCAATGTGGAATCTTCTCAAATGCCCTTGCAAAGTCTAACAATATCACTGAGTAGCAGTTTCCTTATCCAACTCTATTTGTCACTTTGTTATAAAAAGTAAGAAATTACTAGGCAAAACCTACCATCCACAAAACCATGTTGTCCCTTATAGAATATCATATTCCTATCCCCAAGTCCTGAATTCTGTCTTGCACCAATTTCTCTACCACTCCTGAAATGCTGATTGGTCTACAATTTTCTACTTGTCTTGGAGCCTACTTTATGCAATAAGACTATTTTGCCCTCTTTCCACTCCACTGGGGCTTAAACAGCTTGGTTAGATGAGCTGATAATTCCCTTGTATATTCTCATAAAACACGAGCCGATATGCCATCTAATCCCATGGCTGTGTTTGCATTGAGGCTCTGCAATATTTTAAATACCTCCATTTCTTCAACTTCTATTCTTCCATCAGTTCAATGCCACATGTGATATTTCTACATCACCACTTTGATGGTACATCCCTGCAAAATGCTCACTCAGTAGTTCAACTATTTGGTTTACTTTTGTTACCATCATCAACACTTTTTAAAGTCATCATTCCATCGTCATTCTTCCTTTTACTTGCCACATAGTGAAAGAACTTTAGGACTTCTTCTGGCTTCATACAGGTCACTCTTCTTGCCTGTCCCATCTGCTGTTCATGGGCATGCTGATCACCTTTTTCTTTATATTCCTTCCAGGTTTTTCTTTTAAATTCTTGTTTAATGATGTTATTCGTCCATCTAACTCCTACCTAATTTATCCTTCTGACTCTGGGTAGACATTCTGATACTGCTTTCTACAAACACCTCTTTACCACCTCTCATGCACCACCATCTCTCCCCTCCAAGTTCTTAGGCCATAGCACTACTGAAAGCTGACTCATCTTGTTATAATCACCTGCTTTGTAATTCATGTATATCCCTTTAACAAAAACTTCTGCATGACTGGCAATCTCCCAGGTCAGGACATGATCACTTTCTCCAAGTAGCAGCAGCATAGCTAGATATGGTTTCTTCAGAGAGGAAAGAAGGATAGGATGGGGAGCAGTTTTGCTAATAATAGCAGAGGAGGCCAGAAAGAGAAGTACATCAGGATATATCATTATTGTTCAGTATTATGGTGAATTAACTAAAAAGCCATAAACTATACATATTGTCTGTCAGTTGCTATTCTCACATTTTTGGTCTGTTTTGATCCAAGAAAAAAAGCATTTTTTCTTGGAGAAAAGGGGTTGTGCATTGATATCTTACTCACTTTGGTTGAATGCCCAGGTGGAAGAAATTAGCAGGTTTTATTAGTTGTCTTATAGCTACTAAGAAATTTTTTTCTTTCCCCAGAGGTTTCTATCAAAGTATGGCTATGTGGTGGTCAAGTTCAGACCATACCTTGCAGCAGAGTAGGTCACGTATTCCGCAAACGTCATCCTTATACATTCCCTAATGGCAGTGCTGCCACCTACTTGCATAATTCGCGTCGAGTTGCTGAAGTATGGATGGACGAGTACAAACATTTCTTCTATGAAGTGAAACCAGAAGCTAAGAATGTTGATGTTGGAAGGTAATACTTCTTTATTTAATAGATACAATATATTTAAGCATATTTCCAGTACTTGAAGTAAGTTGGGATGCTAACTCAGTTCTTTTCTGTAAGACTCAAAATCATCCTGTTACCTTGTTTAAGGGCACTATAAACTGTCTGATAATGTGACCATAAACTAATTGTTATTTAATACTATGAATGGATTTTAATTTTGCACCAAAGGGTCACATTTTTGTTCTGTTTAGGTTCCATTCTACTTTCCATGACCAGTCTAGTTGGTTCTTTCTCCCCCCAACTTCAAGCACTGAATATTTCCATTTTAAATCTCAATATTGGTGGTATTTAAAGCTGAAAGATGTGTGTGTGTATTCTTGTCAAATTGAAGCCTTTCAGCTCTATAATTTAGTAATTGAAAGATAAGCATTTTAAAAATAATTTGTGACATTAGATTACTTTTTAATGGCCTATGATTTTATGAGTGCTTGCTTCTTTTTAAGTATTGTTTCCATAGTTATTAGGGAAAACTTTGTTGTCAGTACATACCAGAACAATGGCTGAATTTGAGCAGGATTTTGTTCACTGCAGCATATGCAAAATATGATTCAGGCCTCGATGGAGTCACAAGACCCATCGTGGGTAGGCCCACCCTAGAAAACAGTATCATACCAGTCCTTGAACTCATGGACTGTCAAAGGGGGTGAAAGATTTGTGAAAAGAGTGAAACTAGTGAGCAAGCAGCAAAAAGTGACAATGAAGTTAAATGACAGTCAGGAAATAAGAGTAAGATATTGGCAAGACTGTCAAAAGTAAGGTGGTGAACACGAGTGGGGGGGGGGATGAACAAGGTATAAGAGAGAACATGAAAGAAAACGTGAAGTATCCATATAAAACTCTCCTTATATTCCCAGCAGAGGACGAGGAGTTTTGTATAGCTGTTGGGAACATGATATTGTTGGCATTTGGGAGTGTGCAATCAGAACTAATGTCAAGTGGTACAGAATGGCAGAGAAAGGTTAGCAAAACAATTGCATTTTCTAGGATGGCAGAAGGACCCAGAGTAAGACTAGGAGCTAGGTGGATTGATAAGATGTGCCTTAGAAGACTAAAATTTAAGATTTGACAATATTGGAGTCCTAACAGATAGGATTAATTTGAAAGAAAATTGTCAATAAGAAGTTAAAATACACCCATGGACTTGGGTGTATTAGATTTTTATTTGAATCTATTACAAACTATACATGGGGCCAGATCGAGCCTCAAATTTAGTTGTATTCAGACAGCATAAAACTCATTTTGCATTTGTTTTTCTAATTTTAATGATTGATTTGTCTTATATAATGGAAAGCATGCTCCCATTATATAAATGCTTTGAAAAGCAGGATAATATATAAACCTCAGATTAGCAGTCAGCTTGATCCTGCTTGAAATGGCTAGTAGTTTTTCCTGTCATCTTACAGATTGAGATTTTTAATGTCTGGGTCTCTTTTCCAGACAAATCACAAAACATTATTTGTAGAGGCTTAGTTTACAATATGATCTACAATCAGTGGTCACTTTATAAGGAATAGCCACATTTAGGAAAGTGGGGAGGTGTTCCTAATAAAGTGGCCTGTACTCCTAGGTATTTTATATGGCACATGGAGTTATTTTTATTAAATATATTACAAATGAATAATAATAAAATGCTTTTATGCAAATCAGAATTAAGTATTATAATTATAAAACTGTAGCATTGCATGCCACCTGGAATTTGCAAATAATTTTATGAATATTTTCTAGCTTAGATGATAGACTGAGACTTAAAGAAAAACTTAGGTGTAAATCTTTCCGGTGGTTCTTGGATAACGTCTACTCTGAGCTCAGGTAAGTAACTATTAAGTTTTCTTTATTTGTAATATACTTCTTGCACTTAAATTCATTGTCCCCAATCACCCTTAGATATGGGTGATATGGGTGGGTTGAAGTATTCAGGGGCACTTTCGGATATCAAACTATAAGAGCTGGTCAAATCAGAGACCTAAATAATATACCACTCTAGAAGTTGCTAATCAGAAACTAGTTGGGAAATGTTAATAGTGTGGGACTGTTTTAGTATGTAGTGCACATCTTGAGGTTATACACCAGAAAATGATTATTGGTGCTTGATTTTCCAGAAATTTCTTGACTGTCAAGAAGATATTTATTTTAATTGTGTGTTCTTGCAAGCATATACACAATTATTTTTTAACTGTTAATACAAGAATCTCCATCTAGTTAGAATATTGGTAAAAAAAAATCCTTCACTATATGTAAAATGCAGATATTGGTAGGATAATAATTCTACTTTACAATCAGCAGGCTATGAGGCCAAAGTCTGCTCTGCTGTGGATGTTTGTGCTTTAAATAGTGATTTCTATTGCTTGGTGTAATGCCTTCTTTCACTAGAAGTCTGAAACATAGGCAAATATTATATTAGACAATGTAATACTTATTAAGATATCCAAAAGAAAACTCATTATTTATATTTTTTTATTTGTTTATTACAGATTGCCTAAAGGAGATGCCGTTGCTTTTGGCCAGATATTGCAGGGCCAATTGTGTTTGGATTCTTCTGGTTCTAAACTCCTCCTTGCTCCATGTATTCCTGGAGAATTATCTCAGGTAAGTACAAAAAGAATGGTCATTATACTTTTAACCTTTTGTAATTTTCAGCCTAATATGAGAAATGGTGAGAAGGCTATTTTCTTGACATTTATGTAATGATACTGTTTTCCCTCAGCAAATACAATGTCCGGCCCTTTGGGAAACACAAGTGAATTCCTTTCTTCTTTCTGATCACTTTCCCGCACACAGCACTATTGTGTTACAGGTCTTGAGACCTCTATAACTACTGGTAATTTCACAGACAATCATAAACATTCATACCCACGGCAGGATTCAAACCCGCAGCCTTTTGGCTGATACGCTAACTACTCAGCCAATCAGGCCGACTAATGTGTTTTTTGCAAGATATCATGATCAAATCGATCAGTTTCTCGTATGAAGTTATACATCAGTTATTATTTTGCTCAAACAGTTGCTGCAAAAGCAACTGTTTGAAATTACAAAAATTATTTTCCTTGCATCTCTTTGTATATATAGTTTCTCATCTTTTCCTTAACATATTTAGTTTAGTGGTCTGTCATGGCCAAGTAACTTGGAATTCACATTAATCTAATGAATGATATGATAGGTAGTTAATACTGTCCACAGTCTATTTTTGCAGCCGCATACGTTTTCAGGCTGGTTTACCTATTTTTGCAAGATGAAAAAAGAATCCTTTTGTGTCTCACTCACCTTTAGTTGAAAAACCCTTACAAAGATTTTTTACAGTCCAGTTGCAGACAGGACAAACAATTGACAAAAAAAATGACTGTTTGTCAATTGAACTATACACTATATGAATATGTACACATTTAATTGATTAATAATTTCTATATATAGTTTAATAAAATTTAAGTTATTATTGGGTATTTTTCTTACAGGAATGGTCATATACTAGGGATAAAGAATTGCAAGCAGAGAAACATTGTCTAGGAGTGCATGGCAAGGAACATCATCTAACTTTAGTGAAATGCAGCCGCAAAAATGGACAGGTGAGATTTGCTTGAGCAACTGTTTTATTAGTGCCTGAAATGGCTTATAAGTTTAATGTTTGATCTTTCTTCAGTGCACAGTTTCTGGAGTAGCAACTGTTACCTCACTTTGTGCAGCATTTGTATTATAGACTTACAAATGGATTGGCACAATAATAAACAAAGACTTATGTGACAAATTTCATAAAATTTTTGCCCAACTATCAAGAGCATTCTGTATAAAATTAAATAAGCGTAAGTTACATAAACGAAGATTCAACGATGAGAATGTGTGAGCTACAAAGGAATGCAAGGTCTCAAGTATTTCTAAGTCCTAAAGACATTTTTTAAATAACTTAAAATTATATATTAAAAAAAAAAACCTAAGATCAGGGTGTATGAAGAAAAATAAGTGGGGATTGGCTGAGTAGTTAGCGTATCAGCTCTCCAGCCAAAAGGCTGCAGGTTCGAATCCTGCTGTGGGTATGGATGTTTATGATTGTCTGCGAAATTACTAGTAGTTGTAGATGGCATTGGTGTAGTTGCAGTTCATTGTAGTTGGTGAATTGAGTGGTGGAGACAGTTGTTGTAGAATAGGTGCCCTCCCTCAATGAGTCTTTAGACCCCCTGGAAGTGTCATATAATAACTGTAATCCATTTCAATTCAGATTGGAACAATGGAGTAAGGTTTCACAATTTTCTTTGTATAACACATATATTACATGTTATAATTTTTTTCTAAGAAAAAATTTGTAGCATCTTAATCTTCTTCTAAAGAATCTAATGTTGTGTGGCAATAGTATATTTGCCAAGTCAAGTCCAGATTGTTTAGTCTCATGGAATTTAATATAGTCATAACAAAGAGTTGAGGATCTGCGTGTTTGGTCAAAGTAAATAACTCACAAGTACAGAATATTTGATAAATATTGGGATAGGCTAGAGGTAGAAAGCTTTATTAAAGATTTTTCACTTAGTTACAAATAAATTAAACTTGCCAATAAACTGTTCTTATTTAATCCTTAAAAATTAGGTGGAGCAGAGCCAATGACACACAAAACAACAGATCAAATGGCTAACCAGTTATTGAAAACCTCCAAGATTCATCCCAGCTCTACCAGGAAAATTGCTGTACAAGTTTCCATCAGACAAATCCTGAAGATGGAACCCAAGCTTCCTGAACTCGTACACCCAGTATCTCGGGAAGAGGTACAAATAGCCTTAAAATTACCAAGAATGGCAAAGCTGCAGGAGTGGATGGTATACTCCCTGAATTCCTAAAACATCTTGGTCAACATGGCCAAACATGGCTGGCTGCCCTTTTCTCAGAAATCATCATGTCTGGTAAATTACCAAAGCTGTGATGGGAAGCCAAAATAATTGCCATGCCCAAACCAGGGAAAGATCCAAATGAAGTGAAAAACCTACAATCTATCTCCTTGCTTTGCACCACCTTTAAGCTCTTTGAAAGAATTCTCCTTAAAAGAATTTTACCACTCATCGAAAGAGTACTCCCGACTGAACAAGCTGGCTTCAGGCCAGGAAGAAGTTGCTGTGACCAGGTCCTGGCCCTGACAACTCAAATTGAAGCAGGCTTCCAGAAGAAACTTAAATCTGGAGCCACTTTCATTGACCTACTTATCATGACCATTGATCTGCTTATGACACTGTCTGGATCAGGGGCCTCCTCCTAAAACTAGGAAATATTATAAAGTGTAAAAAAAACTCTAAAACTTTTTGAATCTATTCTCTCCAACAGAAAGATTTGGGTTCATATTGGCAGAAAAAAGAGCAGGCCCAGATTCCTTCACAACGGTCTTCCTCAGGACTCTGTGTTATCCTCTATACTTTTTAACATCTATATGTATGATCTACCTGATACCAGATCAAGCCAGTATATGTACGCCGATGACCCTAGCGATCTTACATCAATCCACCTCCTTTATCAACCTTGAATACAGACCTGAACACCCTGGAAGAGTGCTTCAAGCAGTGGTACTTGAAGCCAAATCCAATGAAAACAGTGTCCTAAGTATTTCGCCTGTACAATGCAGAGGCGAATCGACAATTCAACCTTTCCTTCTGTGGAAAAATGGTAGAACATGAGCCTCCTAAAATACCTTGGAGTGAGCTTGGACAGAAGCCCAACCTATAAAAGGCACATAATCAACCTCTCCAATAAAATTAAAACCAGAAATCCTAAGGTCATCTGATTAGATATTCAGGCTGAAATATATAGCTTTAAATAAATAGTATTACTTATCCCTTGTATTTTTTCATATTAATTGAAGAAACCTCTCATAGTGGATATATATATATATATATATATATATATATATATATATATATATATATATATATCTCTTAAACAACAATATTCAGTGCAAAATATGATTGTTGGAATTGCAGAACTCATTAAATGTTCTTAATACTTTTAGAAATAACTTTTTTCACATTTCTTGTGACTTAATAATTTAACATTTTCATTAAGTTGGAATTATGGTTGCTACTTCATTTTACACCACCACTCACTACTTATAGTTATTGCCCCCCCCCTCCCCTCCTCTCTGTTTTTGCATCATGACCCTAATGGATAGATTTTTAAAAGAAACATTTTCTTCATACTGTTTCGTTTTGCTCTCCCCCCTCCACTTTTTGATGCATAACTTAATATTTTCAGATAGAAATAAATATTTTTTGTGCATTTTAAAAGAATCTACAAATCATTAAAATACAGTGTTACAAAGCAAAACATAGAATGCCATCTTAACAATCCTAACTGAAGTTTTACTCTGCTAGTCAGATTTCTCGCTTGCTTAAATACCTGATACAGGTACTGCTTACAACAGTGAATAATAGATTCTGGAAAGTTAAAGAGCACATTAGTGCCATTCAGTATTTCATTTTGTGTTATATCATGACAACTACCTGTGTAACTGGATGCAGAAACGAAGAGAAAACAACATAGTGAACTAAAATACGGTATGGCACAAAAAACAGTACTGAATTTCAACACCTGTTTACTCCATAACACACATCATCATAGTTATTCAGTACTTTTTTTTTTTTTTTTTTTTTGATACCATGTTTACTAGAATTTAGCCATCTTTCTAAGAAGATATCCTAAACAACACCAAAAAAAGTTACCAATGCACATGTTATGACTTAGAGTAAAAATTTTTATGGACAGTAATCAAATAAGTTAATTTGATATTTTGTTGAAACTCAAGAATTGACTAAAGGCCCTTAAAAACTCTCTTGCCCCACTTTTACACATCTATTAGTCTGCCCTACAAACAAATCTCTTTTGTGGGAAAGAGACAGGAAACAAATGCTTTTGTCAGAATGAAATAACTTAATGATTATAATTTTTAATAGTTTCTGAGATCCACTTATCACGAGATTATTGTAATTCCTCTAGAAGAGAGGAATTGCAAGCTTTTATATATAGTTTATTCTCAAAGTTCAGCTCCTAACAATTTGCTACAATCATTACCATTTCTTTTATTAAAACATAAAAATAACTTCCTATTTATAAGAAAAAAATTTTTAAATGTTAATCTTTAAAATATACTCTATAGATCACTTATTTTTATTTCAGAAGTGGACTCGTCGGAGAAGGACATTGATACATGAAATAACTGGTTTATGTCTAGATAATATGGCCCACTTACAGGTCGTGGTGAGTACATGCAGAGAACATTCCTATTCTCAGCAGTGGGATTTCTCTATGGAGCTTCAGACATGGGATGGACAGTGAATGTTGCCTACTCCAGTGATTTCAAGCTCGCTGAAGCTCTAGATTGTGGATCTCATTTCAACACTTGCAATAAACAGTGCATTTTAACTATTGGAAATGCAGTGCTTCATGATACAGTGTGCAAATATAGTGCTTCTCCCATTTGCAACAACATGACAGTACAATTTCCACCAATACATGAAATTTGTTTACCATTCTATTTGTGATAGACAGTGGGAGATAAAGTGCCAAGTGATTTCCATGCCTGTGATTGTTCTTTATGTATATACTAAGACTGAAGTATGTATGAAAATAAAGTGAAGCTCTTGTTTTATTTTTGCATGTGATAAATAGAAGTAATGAACCATGCCAACAAAAATTGGATAAATGCAACTCGCATTATACTTTTGCCTTCGAGTAAAACAAACTGATGAAACTTCCTGCTGATTTCAGAATCAATCATGTGGAAGTTAAAGCCTTTGTATAAAATGTGCTTTTATTTTTAGATACTGCAGGTTTATGGCTTCACTCTTAGTTTGAGTCTGTACCAAAAAAGATGTATAGAATTATTAAATAATATTTATGTAGTGTTCTGTTTAAATCAATTTAATTTACTGTATGCAAAGAATACCTGTAAATATGTAGTTGTGGTACACGAACTTCGAAACATTTAATGTAACTGTGAGAAAGAAAACATCCCTTAGACAAACCAGACCAATTAATTTTCCATACACCGTTAACATTAAGCAGGGGTTGCCAACTTGTGGTTTAGTGAGAAATTTTTGTAGCTGTTCAGATTTATTTTTTAAATGAAAAAAACTGGAGGATAAGTTTTTAAATCTTGAAATAGTCTATTTTTTTATTAAGTATCTAAACATGAGAATAAGCATCTGTGCCAGATCACAAAATATGCACACACACGTACACCAAAATCCTATGCCAAAGTTTCAAAACACTATGAAAGTTGAAATACCACTTGAGTACAATACAGTGACAATCAAGAACAGTAACTGTTGACAGTATGCACCAAATGATATTGGAAAGCATTTCAGATCAGTTTCATAGGTGGTATTTAAAACTCCACACTTCTTTAGTTTTTTAAAATATTAAACTCCTTTGCCAACATGTATCATGTTGTGATTTGACCAGACAAAGTTTATTCCATCATGCAGATACTCCCCCCCCCCACACAAAAGACCACATGTTACAGTTTCCAGTGATATGCAAATTTTGTTCTCTTCCAATCTGTGATATCTCTGTGCTAGAAATCTATGGCAGAATTGATGTATTAAATGGGATGGGGAAACCTTAAGTTTATCTGCTTTAGAAACCATATATCCTTATATCACATTCTGTCACTAACTTGAACTTCTGTAGGCTGTGTGAATACTGGACAATCATCTGGACTACTAAGATTTCTTTATTATCCCAAGATTCCATGGAGTCATACTTATCTAGGAGGTCCCTTTGTCATATACACAGCTCATCATACCACACCTTAAATGCTTCCAAATTCTCTGCAGACACCATGCTCTCAAGCAATGCATTTCAATCATTCACAACTCTCAATGCAAAAAAAAAAAAAACCTGTTTCACTCCTCTTGCTCACACCCTCCTTATATATCTTCCAGGGATGACCACTTGTTCTCCCAATCTCTCACCATTTTAAGAAAAACCTCTTCACCATTAATCCTATAACTTGTGTCTATCATATTGCCCCTCCTTCTCCTATCCACTAGGCTCTGCAAATTGCACCATCTCAACTTTTTTTCATATTCAACATTCCAGAGATCAGAAATTATTTTGGTCAATCATGTTCTCGACCCTCTCCAACATCTCTTCATCCTTTTGAAAAACCAGGTGAGCAAATTTGTGCACAACAGCCCACATGTGGCCGAATCAGCCTTATACAGTGAAACAAGAATCTCCTTACTTCTACAAGTGTCCTGCATATCATTCCTAGAATTTGTTGTTGTCCTCACAATTTTGGCAATATGTCTAAATTTCAGATCCTTATTCATCATCACCCCAAGATCTTATTTCCTCTACCTCTAACAATATATATCCCACCACAAATGAATATCACCATCCAAATCTTCCTCAATATCATTAACAAACAGATTAAACAGCAATAGCTTTTAAACAGACTCCTGAGACACCACTAGTGACTTCCCCATACACAACTTGTTGATACCTATCAGACAGCCAATCTCCAACCCAATGTACTAGTCTAATATCCAACCCCATCATTCTATTTTGACAATCAAAAGGCTTTGCAAAATTTAAATATACTACTGTGTATCCATCTCCTGCATCCAATGCTGCTGTCATCTTATTGTAATAAGTAGATTATTAAAACATCACCTCCCTTTAGCAAATCTGTGCTGTCCATCAAAGATGACACCGTTGGTGTCAACCCAATTCTGGATCCTGATTCTGATAAAGGCTGGTGTCTTTATAACATCTTAACTACAACGACTGACACAAATAGGCCATTAATTTGATGCTTGAGTTCTGTTCACCTCCCTTATGAAGTGTCACAATCTTGCCTTCCTTTCATTCCTTTGGAACTTGACCCAATGTAAGACTCATATTAAACAATGTGATGGCAGATGTCAACTCCCTGGCACATTCCTTCAAAATACACAGTGATATATCAAGTCCCACAGTCTTATTAATATCAACTTTGCTTAATTCCCTATATCTTTCTTCCTCACTTAGTCTCCCCTCCTCATCACCCACTGCTCTCAAACTGTCACATTCACAAGGATGAAAGACCTTTATGAACTGCTCATTAAATATCCTCTGCAGCAGTTGTCTTTATACCATTTTCTCTAATCAATGCCATCCTACCATAATTGTTCTTATTTTTTGCTGGCTACCAACCAAGTGACACTTCTTGCCTCCATAATGCCTTTTACCCCCTCTGTATTGCATGCTTAATCTCTTCATTCATCCATTTCACATCTACCTGATTTAATCTTCTGACCTTTTGGAATATATTTAGATATTGCTTCTACTAGATAGTTCTTGAATATCACCCAAGCAGCACTGATCTCCTTTCCACCCAACTCCTCATTCCATGCTACAGCTCTAAGTCATTGAAAGTAAACTTCTTTACAAATAGGTCAAGCCTAATTATTTGCCCATTGTATAAGTAGATTACTAAAACATGACCTCCCTTTAGCAAATCTGTGCTGTCCATCAAAGATAACACTATTGTTGTCAATGCAGCATGGAAAATGACTTTCCCCGTGGGATAATGTTTCCACTAGTGAGACAAAGAATGAAACTGATCTGGGTAGTGAACCCAAAACAGCCTGGTTTTCCTGAAAGAATTTTTTGCAAAGAAAAGAATTTTACACACATCTTTTGTCAACAAGTCTTGTAAATAAATCATAACTATGAAGCAGAATTTTTAAAGCTGCTTTTATCATCTATCTGCAACCCTATCTTAATTTATGCTGAATAAATTAAACTAAAAAAAATTGCAGCATTATAAACAAAAAAGTTTCAGTATTCCTTGATTTTCTTAAATTTATCTCCATCAATTCTTTGAAACCTTGTGTCTTAATCTCTTTGATTTGAATAGAAATGGGTAGGATTCTCCAGACTATAAACACATACCATTTGATGCCATCCACTAAATGGCTTTGAGTGATGCTAGGTTGAACTGCCCACTTTCCTTGGCCATTATGACAGCAACATTGCAGTTTTGATTATGCAGAAGCAACCAAAGACCATAAGATCTCAGCATTCCAGGAACAATAGCAAGGACCATGCAAATAGTCTGTGGAATTACTAATTATATGAAGAGCCAAAGGCTTCAATTCAGCGACATGAAATTATTTAAGTTAAGGGATATTACATCCCATATTGTTTCATAGCCGAATAAGAAACTCAGAGTTTCATGCCGAATATAGAGACTATATAAAGTTCGGCGAGTCCAAGCGTAAGCAGATACCTGGATAGTGCAAAACATAACCCATTTGGTAGTGCAACACTGAGGCAACTCATAGCAAGGGTGGAGCAAGCTCCGATCACTGTTCTTGGTATTTACTTATAATGTGAAACCCAGCTCTTAAGAGCTGTATTACTGTTCTACATTATGAGAGAAGGTCACTACCCTGCTGAATAAGAAACTCTGAGTTTCTTATTCAGCTATGAAACAATATGGGATGTAATATCCCTTAACTTAAATAGTCTGTGGAATGTTTCTCAGTTCAAAATAACTCATTATTCTGGCAAAACAGCAAGTGATTACTTAAGATTAGTGATTTGTAATCACTAAGTTCAAAACTGATGCTATGGAGCAGCATATCAGAACAGCTCAAAATGTACACAAGATATATTTTTTCACATTTATTACAATAACAACCATACTAAATAATGTACTCTTCAGAAAAGTAAAAATGCATACTATAACATTTTAGTACTATTAATAACATGATATCACCCAATTAATTATTTGTGCAGTCATCCTTAATGTCATCAATCAACTGTGATGAGACTTTTCAGTTGTATAAGTAGAGCCTTTTGATTTATTTCTCAATGCATTAAATTATACCTGGCAAGAAATTATATTTTTGTTAACTATAACAAAGTCTGCATAAAGTATCTTCACGCAAACTTTTATTTGCTAGGCCATTTTGTGTATAGACACTTCATATCAAATGCTTCTGTAACCCATAATACACACTATCCACTTTGGATGTATATATTATCAGCATTATTGGAAGGGTTACTCCCCAGAATGGTTTTGGCCTTTACCAAGGTCTCATCAGTAGGAGCTAGATTTAAGGAGATACTAAAAGCTAAATAAATGCAGAAATCATGTTTTCCTCCTAATATTGATTTAGCTCTAAGTTTCTCCAAAAATTTAGCTCCCATAGATGAGACCACAACAAAGGTTGAAACCAGTCTGGAGACAGTGACCATTCCCATAACACATGGCAATGTATGCACCCAAAAGGGAAGAGGAATTCTATGCATTATGAGATACTAAAAAAAAAAAAAACTGATGTGAAGTCGGTTTCTATAAACAAGTAGCCTAGTAACAAAGAAACTATACTTTTTTGTTTTTTGAGTTAAGGATTAAAATGACTAATTTCTTGTCAAGTATAATTTGCTTTCTAACCAAATGCAAATCGACTCAAATTGTTTAGGAAATGATAATAATAGCTTCATAATGTGATACTAATATTTCAGCATACAGTGCTTTTTTCATGATAAAAAAAAAAAAAAAAACAGTAATTTCAACAGAAATAACAGCAAATTGAAATTAAATCTATAAATAGGATTAATACTTACATCTATTCTATGGTAAGATAAACTTGTATAATTCAGTAGGACAATTACTATAACAAAGCCCTAGAGACGAGTGACATTGTTCATTATAATGCAGGATTTGCTATAGTGAATTCAGAGTAAAAATACACCCCCCCCCCACCGAGCACAAGAAATCACAAATGTAACAAAGAAATTTGCAGCAAACAGTACTACTGTGTTCACTGGGCATCTACAGATGCCGTATGGTTACTCCGATGCTCGGTGATGTTTCACACCAGGCTTCGCCATGTAGTCCTGTTGTTTGCTTTTCTGTTAGCCTCAACTCTCTGAAGATCAGTCACTCCACACATGCCATCCATCCATCTCATTGATGGTCTACCTGTGCCTCTTTTACCAGGAACTTTACCTTCTATTACTGTTCTGAGAAGCCTCCTTCCATTCTTTCTATGTGTCCAAAATATTTTAACTTTCTTCTGTCAATATCCTTAAGGAGCCTTAAAGTTCTACTGATCTTTTCTAATACCCATTCATTTGTATGCCTTTCAGTATATGATATCCTCAGCAGCCTTCTGTAACACTACATCTCAAAAGCAGATATCTGTTTCTTATCTGACTTCTTTAGGTTCCAAGTCTCGCATCCATAAGTCGCTGTTGGAAAAACAACTGCATCCAAAATCTTCAACTTTGTTCCCATGGAGATAGATCCATCCTTCCAGATTTTAGACAGGTCTCTGACTGTTGTTTTAGCCATTCCTATTCCTAACCTTTTTCTGACATCTTCTGAACAACAATTCTTCACATTAATAATAGATCCCAGGTAAAACTTGCTGGCTTCCTCAATTCTTTCTCCATTAAGGTACATTTGTTTCTCAAGAGCTTCTCTGTTTGTTTTTCCTTTGAGAACCATGATCTTTGTCTTCTAGAATTGAGTTGAAGTCCTCTGTTATTACTGATCTTGTTAACTGTGTCAAGAATTAGTCCTAGTTCTTCCATGTCATTACAAAGGAGTACTGTATCATCAGCATACCTCATATTACTGATCAATCTACCTCCTATCGTAATTCCTGTCCTGAGCTCATCCAATGCTTCACACATGATGTCCTCTGCATATATATTAAACAAGTGAGGAGAAAGTAAACATCCTTGCCTAACTCCTTTTCCAACTTGAAGCCAATCAAGTCAATCCAACACCTGTTTTTACCGTGACTTCTTGCTCCTTATACAAGTTGGTTTTCCTCAATGCACTATCAACCTGATAGTGCGTTTGAGGAAAACCCATTCTTTTCATTACTTCCCACAGTTTCACATGCTCAACACGTCTAAGAAACACATTACCAGAGGGAGTCGGAATTCTTTATATATTTCTATGATCCGTCTAAAGCAAAGGATCTGATCTCTGCTGCCCCTACCTTTCCTAAAATTTGCTTGTTCTTTGGGCATATCTGCCTCAACTTTGGCCTTAATCCTATTTAGCATGATCTTTAATAAAATTGTGCTTGCATGAGATATCAAACTAATAGTTCTATAATTCTTGCATGCCTTCATATCACCTTTCTTATGTAGTGGTATGAACACTGACTTCTTCCAGTCTCTAGGCCATGATCCTGTCTCCCATATCCTTGTAATCAATCTATGAAACACTCTTATATACCTCCATCCCCTGTGGTCTTAATTAACTCTGCTGGAATTTTATCTGCACCTGGGGCCTTATTGCTGCTAAGCTGCTTAACTGCTCTTTCAACTTCATGCCTAAGTGGAGGAGGTTCCAAATCAAAATTTTCTTGGTGAGAGGACTCCACATTTTCTTTATCCACTCTGCTGTACAGTTCCTCACAGTATTCTTTCCATCTGTTTTTGATATTTCCAACTCTTCTGTTAGTAACGATCCATTCCTGTCTTTGATAACATTCCATTTAGGCTTAAACTTGTGCTTTGTCACGAACTAAATAAAACATCCTTTTATAATTATGCCTTCTCATCTGGAACTCTATTTCTTCACATTTATTAGTATAGAACTTTCCCTTGTCCTGCTTGATGGCTCTTTTGACACTTCTCTATGTAGTCTCTTATTCTTCGGTTCCTGTGTCTCTTTGTTTTTCCAACCGCCTTCTTTTGATTAGTTCCCATGTTGAATCTGATATCTATGGGTCTCTTGGTTTTCTTATTGGACCGAGATACTTCTTCGTGTATCCTGTATTATCATCTTGACTCCTTCCCAAAGCATTTCTGGTGAGTTTTCCTCATTGGTCTCCAAAAAAATCATCCAACCGAGGTGATGTTTCTTCTGTGAATCCACTAGGAATTACTCTAACATCCAATCTAGTGGGATGTGCCTGACCTGGAAGTTTTCAGAGTCTTAGTCTTACTTTGGCTCTTACCAGCTGATGGTCTGTACCACAACCTGCTCCAGGACAAGTATGCACATCAGAGCAAAGAATAAGTGTAACAAATTGGTGTTACACTTGTTCTTTTTAAATCAGGCTTGCCAACTGAAATTTGTTATTTTGAGCTAAAAGTTCTATTTTTTTTTTTTAATACTAAAATTATGGCTAAGAGAAATTAATAATGTTACATACTATATAATATTAATACGAAATAAGCAAGTCTAAATTAAAAAGATTAAAAAAAATTAATCTAGTGTAACCTATCTAGTGTTTGCAGTGTGTTGATAAAGGACAAGGTACAATAGATACGGTCCAGGTTTGGCCTTTCATCCTATTTTTTTGCATAAGATGCAAGTGTACCACTTTCTTTTCGCAAAAATGTCAAGTTTGCGCCTGCAAGTGATGCTAGCTGATCCTACAGGTAGTGCAAGACCAAGGCAACTCGTGGTAGAGGTGGAAGAAGAGTAGGAAGTAGTAGGAAGAGGTGGTAGAGGAGTCTTGCACTACCTGTAGGATCAGCTAGTCTTGCATCACTTGCAGGCACAAACTTGACATTTTTGTCTGTTTGCTTACTTGGGAAAAATGGAGTAAAACCAGGTTTAAAATTGCTTGGTATCTTTAACATAATTATACCCAAGGTAAAAATACTTTCTACATCTATATCTCCTCCTGAGATTTTTATTTAATAAGGTTAAAACACCTTATGGTAACTTGTTTTGGTAAAATACTTACAAGCTCTGTATTACTAAATCTTGGTATTTCTAGCCTAGCTCCCACTGATGAGACCTCAAAAAAGGTCGAAACCGGTCTGGGTAGTGGCCCCTTGCCTTTAATACAAAACATCATACATCCCCTTCTTGGAGATGTGTTTTGGCATTAAGGGTAAATATTAAAATTAGTGATCGGAGCTTGTTCCACCTCTACCACGAGTTGCCTTGGTCTTGCACTACCTGTAGGATCAGCTAGTCTTGCATCACTTGCAGGCGCAAACTTGACATTTTTGTCTGTTTGCTTACTTGGGAAAAATGGAGTAAAACAAGGTTTAAAATTGCTTGGTATCTTTAACATTGAAATTCTTCATTTCTCTGTTTTTCTGTGCTGGAAATATAAGCTCTGTCCCTCAAAGTTTTAACTAAACTTATTTTTTGCGAGGGATGGTGGTGTGAGGCCGCATTAAGAAATCTTCCTGTGTTGGTGGGTTTTCTATAGATCATCACCATCATCAAATTCCTGCCATGTACCCTCAAGGGGTGTACAGGATATGATAGTACTACATGAAAAAAATTACATCATTACTAACTTCCTATCTATAATTTTCCTCCAAATCAGTCTGTTACTTGTCAAGACTCCAACATTATCAGATCTTATATTTCTATCGTCTAAGGCACTTTGTACCGTATCAATCCACCTATATCTTGGTCTTCCTCTGGGTCGTTTTCCTGCCAACCTGGCAGAGAACACTTGTTTTGCTAATCTTTCCTCTCCCATTCTATTTAAGTGACCATACCATCTGAGATTAGCTCTGCTAACGCATTCCTGGATGCTGACAATGTCAAGTTCTTTCCTAATATCCTCATTTTTAATATGATATTGCCATTGATGCCATCTGTTCACGCCTCTAATCTTTCTCAGGACTCTCATATCTGCGGTCTCTAGTCTTTGGTCAAGTGTTTTACTTCTGACCCAGCTCTCAGATCCATAAGTTAAAACTGGTTTGAACACTGTCTTGTATACAGCTAATTTAGTGTTCTGACTAATTTCTCTCTTATTCCATATGAATTTATTCAGTTGACTTCCCACCTTACCACCTTTGCTGATTCTGTTGTCTATTTCTATATTTAATTTACCATCTTCAGTAAAAATTGTGCCTAAGTAGCTGAAATGTTTCACTTGTTCCACAGGTTCTCCATTCACAACACAGTTGACATTTTCAATGATTCTGCCTATTTTCATTGTCTTTGTCTTTTTATTGCTTACCTTCATACCATATCTATTACAACAGCTATTCAATTTAGTCAGAGAATCTTGCAGACTTGTAGCAGATTTATTTAGAAGTATAACATCATCCACATAAAGCAAAGAGCTGACATTAACATCTCCAATTTTGATATCATGTTTAATACCACTTTCCTTCATAATGTGATCCATATAGATAATGAATAACAGAGGGGATAATGTATACATCCCTGTCTCACACCAGATTTAACATTAAACCATCTTCCTGTACTTCCTTCAATTCTAACTGCTGACTTACAACTCAAATAAAGACTAAGTATTGCTTGATATAATTCCCCATCGACACCATATAACTGTAGTGTATTGAATAGCTTCTCTCTTGGCACCTTGTCATATGCCTTTTCCAAATCGACAAAACTTCTATTTGTCTTAAAGTGAAGATCTGATCCTGACAGCCTCTATTTGGCCTGAATCCAGCTTGTTCTTCACCAAGCTTTTCTTCCACAATCCTTCTCAACCGTTTCTCAAGTATACTTGCATAGATCTTGCCAGGAACACTCAGTAGGGAAATACCTCTATAATTCTCACATTCAGTTTTATTTCCCTTTTTATATATGGGTACTATGAGAGCTCTACTCCAATCATCAGGAATTCGTCCCTCTGCCCAGGCTTTCTGAACTATGCAGTGCAGCCACTCTAAGACTCTTATACCACCATACTTCAGCATTTCTGGTCGAATATCATCTACTCCTGCTGCCTTTCCACATTTCAAGCCTTTGATGGCTTTTTCTACTTCAAGTATGGATATGTATTGCTGACTGCATGCCTGGTCAGTGTTTTTTACCACTGTGCTGTCATCACTGCTTGTTTCATTTAGCAGTTTTTCAAAGTAATTACTCCATACTTCAAGGATATCCTTTTCTCCCGTTTTCATGTCACCTTTATCATCTCTAACTCCTTTTACAGCACTCTTTCCTCCTTTCCTAAGCCTCTTCAACAAGCTAGTATATTTTGCCACCTTCTTGATATTTATATATTTTCTATAGATGGAGAAGGATAATATATTATCTTTTTCATCGACTTCTATTAGGATATCAAGAAAGAGAAGTTTTTTTATGTTCTTCTTGTTCCAAACTAAATTTTATGTTGTGTATATTATTCAGGTAATCTTTGAAAGCAGGACTGGCTATGGGCTTCCCCCTCTCCCTGACTTTAGCTAACCTATATATGGAGCATTTTGAAAATAATGCTTTAAACAATTATCATAAAAAACCGAAAATTTGGCTATGCTATGTAGACGATAATTTCATCATATGGCCTGGAACAACAGAAGAACTAACAGTTAGACGGCCACAACTGCATCGAATGAACTATTTTGAGTAATTTCCGATTTCTTGTGTTTAAACTTCGGTTACCTTTGACCCCTAAAGATGTCAGTCAAATGACTTATGAAACTTGGTTTTTATTATTTTTATTGATATTTATCTTAATAAACATGTGGTTCAATTACCAGAATCTTTCTTATGAAATCATGTTTATTATTCATTTGTATTGGTATTAATTATGGAGTATTAAGTGTATGGTTTTAATATTACAGACAAATAAACTGTGTTTATTTGTCTGTAATATTGCTGGTTAAGTGTACTGTAGTTTATACAAGCAGTCATGCAAATATCTAGTTATGTAATTTATTTTTTCTAATACTTTTTTTTTCATTGAGAATTAAAAAAAATATAGGCGGTATATTTTTTCATTGAGAATTAAAAAAAAAAAAAAAGGCGGTATATTTAACTCGTCACTGATATAGTGAGTAATGGTTACAAGGAACTTTAGTTGATAACATGATACTTGTTATAACCAAGTTCGACTGGATATCATCTGCAAAGTGCTAATGGCTTAAATATCTTCCATTTATCTTCAGACCTTTCTTTTCCCAATTAAGAAGTCAATGTTTCTTCTAGGCATGCTGTAAATAGTTTTGGAGATATTGTGGCACCTTATGTTATGCCTTTATATTTCCACAGTAGAGATATCATTCAAATTGTGGTTGTTGCACTCAGATATGCTGATTTGATGATCCTGACATATGGTTCCTCTGCTTGCTGGTTTTGTGCAATACTTAAAGCATTACAAGTTTTTACTGTAATGCTTTAAGTATTTAAGTATTACCAGCTACCATTGTATCCCAAGATGCAATGGTAGCTGGTATTCATTACCCTGTTCAATAATTTGTTGTATACTTGAATATGGTCAAGTGTGCTAAAGCTACTTTGAAAACCTTCCTGTTCTTTTGGTTGTGCAAGGACTAGAATTGCACAAAGCCTATGAGTCAAGACTTTGAAAACCACTAACAGTAGTACTGATGTGTCGATAGTTCAAGTCTTCTACTTCACCTTTTTTCTGTATCATAAGGGTAGCATTTTTCCATGTTCTTGATATCATTTTTCTTCAGAAATAGGGTAAAAAGTTTAGCAAAGATTCTGTACATCATTTCTTCACCTGCTTTTAGAAGTTCAGATATAATTCCATCCTCACCTGCAGCTTTTTTTCTTTCTATGATTCTTCATTTTTTTTAAATGGAATATGCAGCACCTATCTGGTCACCTTTGGCATTCATCGGTAAAGGAAAATTTAGACAAAATACAAGCAAAAGCATCCAAGATTATCATTGGTGCAGTCTCATCCACCAACAACATCAAAGGAATGTAGGGTTGACCTACTGGAGGAGACAAAAATTTGCCACCTTAAAATTCATAAATAATATTAGAAGCTACCAAAGCGATCATATCTCCTTAAAAAATTCTGAACATTGGAATCAAAAATGCAGACTTCACAGATCATCAACTTTACAATATGATGATACTATCAAGAAGGAAATAGGTCTTGCTCAGCCCACATAAACAAAGAACCTCTATTTTCCAGTCCTTTACCTCCATAAATCTAAACCTTACCAAACTCTGTACAAAAAAAGAGATGCCCAAAGAAAAAGACCTAAATACTATCAATTTTCTTTCATCCTCCAAACAGGTTATTTGTTATACCGATGGATCGTCAGACAACAATATGATTAATGGAGGCGCTGGTGTTCTCCTACTCCCGAAAGGTGAAAAACTTTCAATAAAAGTTGGATCTGGGAGAATTGCTTCCAATTTTACCAGCAAACTTTATGCAATAAATAAAGCATTCTAAGCCTACTTATAATTATCATCATCTCAACAATCTGAGGGAATTATTTACAGTGACTCAAGATCATCTATGGAAGCAATCAAAAATGGCAATACCAAGCTCACACAAGACACCCATAAACTCTTAAATCAACTAAAGTGTTTATGAAAAAGTTACATTTTACAATGGATTCCTGCTCATGTAGGCATTGATTACAATGAAGCAGCTGATAAATCAGAAAAAGAGGCCAAAGAACTCAACCAAGAAACTCACATGATAATTCTTGCTGATGCAAACGCACTAGCAAAAGCTAAACTAATTCCACTGAAATCAGTGATACAACATCAAATGCCTGAAATCAATGCTGACAGAAAGACCTCCACCATGATAACAAGACTACGAACAGGACTTTATAGAGGAATGAAGATCAATACAGATGATACAAGAACATATAGAAACTGCAACAACTGTCCCAATACTGAAATGACACCCACTCACATCTTTACCTGTCCAGCAATTACAGCAGCCTTGCAACAAATAGATCCTAATCCTGAACAACAGCTCTATACAAACAAAATCATCGACATAGCCAAAGCAGTTCAAGGAGCACATGGAAACATCTAAGACTCTTCAAAGGACAAGAACTCAACAACAACCTGCAGCTTTTTCATTTTGTATGGTTTGGATGCTCCATATAGCTTCATTTAGTAGAATTTGTGGCACTTCAATTATGTTGTCTTCATCATCCTGATATAATATCGATTAAAATTCACAAATTCTTTTTGCTATAGCATATCTATCTCTGGTTATGTTCCCATCTATAGTTTGGCTGCAACCATCTGTTGTTTGACTTTTTGATTAACCAACCTTTATACACAAAATTCTTATCATACCTCCCCTTACCTCATCCACTGTCAGATTACTAATTCTGGCAATCTATTCCACTCATTCACCACTCTCCAACCAAAAAATCTAGTCTTCACACCTTACTAACCACACTCTTATACAACTTCCAGGTTCTTATACAACCCTAGTTCTTTATTCATCATGTATTGAAAAATTTGTTTTGTGTCAATCTTATGTTATGTGCATTCCAGTTGTTTCTGACTTTTCATGATCTTGTGAACAAAGGCTCTCCATCCCACTTGGCCTCTTGTACTTTCTTTCAGCAACTGTAAGTTCAAGTGGGCAAGTTCTTTTATGTTGTTCACCCCAACTCTTTTGCAATCTTCCTCTCTTTCTCATGCCTTGAATCTTCCCCAATATAACTACCTTTTCTAATAATGCATAATATGTCCAAAATACATCAATTTCTGTTTAGCAATCAGTACCTCCAGGGAGATTCTGTCTTTATATTCTCTAAAACTTTCTTATTGGTCATTCTTGTAGTTCATGGGATTCTTAATAGTCTCCTCCATGCCCATAATTCAAATGAATCAATCTTGATAATCCAGTTTTCACATCCATACATCACTAATGGAAATACCACTGCCTTGACAATCTTAACTTATGTGGCCTTACAAAATATGCCCTCTATATTTCATAATTTTTTGTTAAGTTTAACATATCTTTTTTTTTTTTTTTTTTTGCCATGACTATTCTTTCGATTTCATCTTCACATTTACCATCATTTCTGATTCTGAATCCCAGTAAATCATAACTTTCAAATGATCTCTATTTTCTCTTTCTCTCTCTATTATATATAAATTCATTTAAATTGCCAGAAGCCATCACTTTTATTTTGCTGATGTTTAAATTAAGCCTAGCTTTGTTACTATCCCTCTTAACCAACAGAATCAACTGCTCCAGATCTTCCTTAGTTTCTGCTATGAGAGCTGTATTGGTGGCAGAAAAATAATTTAAGCATATCTTAAATTATTTTTCTGCTACCAATCATAATTAAAGCTGAGTCTTTGTCTAAGTTAACTGTTCTCATAATATATCGACTATCATCATCATGCCTATCAAGGATTTAGGCCTAGAGTGGCCTGTTCCGGCCTTAGAAGTCATTGTTGAATCTCTTAAGAGGACGTCCTGGTTTCCTTTTTCCTAATGGCTTGTTTATGTAATCTTTCTGTTTTTATTCTTTGAATTTGTTCCATCCATTTATGTTTATATTTTTTAATTTTTTCTATTACTGATTCTTGGTTTAATTCTTTCATAATTTCTTCGTTTCTTTTGTGATCAAATAGAGTATACTTTGCAATTTTTCTCATAAACTTCATTTCAGCAGTTATTAATCTTTGTCTCTTTGTTTTATTGTCCAGATTTCACTTCCATACAGTAGGACTACTGTATTGTATACTTTTAGTCTGGTTTGTTTTTGAACTAGGTTTGATTTAAATATAAAGTTAATTACACCTGCAATTTTTAGGTTTATATCTTTTTCATATGTAATAATACAACCTAAGTAGTTAAATGAATTCATCTGTTCTAAAATCTTGTTATCTATTACTATTTTAGTTCTTATTGGATCTTGTCCTTTAAAGGCCATAGTTTTGATTTTTCTGTTGATATTATCATTCCATAATCTTTGGCTATCTCATGTAGATTTAAAATAGTTTTCTGTAAGTTATCTTCAGAATTTGTAATTATTATTTGGTCATTGGCAAAAAAGGAGAGTGTTTAAGTTCACCGTAGGAGAAAGTGTTTAATACCTTGATGGAAATTTTTATTCCATTTTATTATTTCATTTATAGTCAATATATTGACTATAAATATTAAAAAGAGAAGGCAAGTGGAAAAAAGGTATACAGCCTTGCTGTACACCTTTTTTCCACTTGAACACTGTTTCTCCAAAGACTGTTTTTACTGAAGCTTCTTGGTTCCTAGGTACCATACAGCTCTTATCTTATCAAGATAATTAGATGTTCAGGTATTCTCAATGATCTCATTACAATACACAGTCTGTTGTGATCCATTCAATCAAAAGCTTTCTTATAATCAATAAAACAAATGAATACTTCCTTCTTAAATTCTCTTGTTCTTTCCATAATCCATCTGTGCATGTGTGTTGCCTAGGTATGATAATGACGAGCTGAGCAGAAGAGCATTAATATTGAATGACATAATAGCTAGAATGTGTGACAAGAGAGGATTGGAATATGTGGATGCTTGGAGTGCGTTTGAGGACAGAGAGGAATTGCATGCGAGAGACTGCTTACATTTGAATGAGGAAGGACGTAGGCATCTGGAGAGATTGCTGTTCTGAACAATTCAGTGTGTCCCAGGGAGGATGGTAGCAGGGGTGGCCTCTTGTGGGAATGGGTACTTGGGAGAAGGGGACAGCATCTGCTAACACTGAGCCCAGTGGAGTCTAGAGGGGATAATTCTTTCTTTTAAGGTTATACGGTGATCAGCATTCATATTTATAAATTTAGGGACACAAAAACACATGTGTTGAACAGATTATTTTATTAATTACTAATAAAATAAAATTGAAGTTTCTACCCCTGTATCGAGGTCATCATCAGAAGGAAATGTATATGGAACAAAGCTACATGCTCTAGCCCTGTATACCGGTAAACTAAATCTACGTAGTTAATTAATCCTTTTCCCTAGCCTGACCTCTAGTGATAAAAAAAAAAAAAAATTAATTAAATTTAAAAAATAAAAAAATAATACAACTACAATAAACTGCTAAAGTCCTCATCTATTAATATTCTTCTGGATTTGTATAGTTCTGATTGTTATATGATTTCCTTCAGTTGCTGTCGAATGTTACAAACACTTCACCAGGTTGTCTTCTTGTAGTGGGATTTTTCTACGGCTAGTTTAGGTTGTTATACAGGTTGTAAATGGGTCCTCCACATTCTTGGAATGGTTAGGCCATCATTTTTGTTCAGATTTGGGTTATGTTAGAGCATTTCACGACTCTTTAAATTTTCTCTCAAACCACGTTTTTGTGCGGTGTAGGGAGTTGGTATTTTTCCAATCAATTCCGTGGTATGTTTGGAGTGCGTGGTCAGAAAGGCCGGTTTTTCCAAAATGGAGGTATTTAATGTGTCGTTTGTGTTCGTCTTGTGTGATTGGGATAGTTCGCCCTGTTTTCCCTATGTATGGTATGTTACATGTGCATTGTATTTTGTATACCCCTGGGTGGGCTGGGTGTGGAAGAGGATCTTTAGAAGAACTGAGTAGGTGTCTTAACTTATTCAAGGGTTTAAAGGTGGTTTTAATGTTGTATTTGCATAGTGTTCTGTCTATTTTTTCAGAAATGCCTCTAACATAAGGAATGGCAATGGCATTCCTGAAATCTTTTTTGTTCTTACTGGTATCTTTGTGGAAGATCTCGTGAATAGTTTTTTTACTATATCCATTTTTTTATAAATGTTTGGTTGATGATCTTGTATTCTTGATTTAGAGCTTGTTCATTAGAACAAATAGTTAGAGCTCTGTGTTTAAGGATGCTTATAACACCTAGTTTTTGTGTTGGGTGGTGGTAAGAATTTTTGTGTATGTATTGGCCTGTGTAGGTTTGCGGTAGACCGAGAAGGAGAGACAGCCAGAGGGAAGACGTGTGTCTACGAACGGAAGAGTTGTTTTTTCCCATTTCAATGGTGAATTGGATACGTTTGTGTTGTTTGTTTAGGTGACTAAGGAATGTATTTAGAGCTTCGCAGCTGTGGGGCCAAATGGCAAAAATATCGTCGAGGTATCTGAGCCAAATTTTGGACTTTAGACATGCTGTCTCTAGAGCACGTTGCTCAATGTCTTCCATATAAAAGTTATCTATCGGGGGTAAAGCGGTGAGCCCATGGCTGTACCTTCTTTTTGAAGGTAAAAATTGTTTTGCAACATGAAATATCCAGAGCAGAGTATGTGGGCAAAGGCGGCCGTGATGTCATGTGGAAATACGTTCTGTAAGAGCAATATATAGTGTCATTGATTAAGACATTGGTGAAAAGTTATTTAATTAAAGTCATTAATAAAATGACTAAAATAATTTATTTTAATAATTAATACTAAAATACTAATAATAATTACTAAAATAAATAAATTAATAAAATTATTAAAATCATCAATGAAATTAAAAACATTACACTCAATGACCAAGATTTATTAGTCAGCTTTGACATAACTTCCCTTTTCACGAATGTCCCAATCTATGATACTATCTTGCTCTTACAGAACATATTTGCACATGACATCACGGCCCCTCTTTGCCCATGTACTACGCTCCAGATATTTCATGTGGCAAAACAATTTTTACCTTAAAAAAGAAGGTACAGCCATGAGCTCACCGTCCCCCCCCCCCCCCCGCCAATAGCTAACTTTTATATGGAACACTTTGAGCAACGTGCTCTAGAGACAGCATGTCTAAAGCCCAAAATTTGGCTCAGATATTTTCACCATTTGGCCTCACAGCCGCGAAGCTCTAAATACATTCCTTAGCCACCTAAACAAACATCACAAAAGTATCCAATTCACCAGTGAAAAAAAAAAAAAAAAAAAAAAAAAAAAAAAAAAAAAAACTCTCTTCCGTTCCTAGACACACTTGTCACACGTCATCCCTCTGGCTGTCTCTCCTTCTCAGTCTACCGCAAACCTACACACAGGCCAATACATACACAAAAATTCTTACCACCACCCAACACAAAAACTAGGTTTTGAGAGAATGTGTAAGGGAACTGACATTGCCTTTGACCTGGCTTTTCAATGAAAGTCTGGCTGCGGGAAAGGTGCCCATGGAATGGAAGGAAGGTAAGATAGTGTCATTGTATAAGGGCAGTAGCAGACTGGAAGTGTCTAATTATAGGACAGTTTGTGTGTCATCGGTAGTTAGTAAAATCTTGGAGAAAGTAGTGAAGGACCGTATACAGCATTGGGCAGATCTGTGAGAGTCAACATGGATTTGCGAAGGGGCACTCTTGTTTTAGCAATATGATAGCCTTTTATGATAATGTTTATCACAAGAGCATTAGATGAGGGAAAGGCATATACTGCCATTTTCTCAGAGTTAGTGAAGGCATTTGGAATGTCTGGATGTCAGATTGGTCAACTGGATTCAAAAGACTTTCATAGCCTTCAAAGAAGCTATTGTGGTAATCCATTCAAAAGGCAACCTCAATAGGAACCAAGGGATAATCCTTGCTGACATATGGAAGACCCTCATAAGATCACTTAACACACTAGAATTCAACTTCTCTGCAAATTACAGAATGCGCTTGCATAATAATGTTTGACATCACACACACTCCATGCGTTTGATGTAACACGTCTTTTGAATTTGTGTAATGTTTAGTACTCATTTATATTTCTTTCTTGACCTGTTTAAAGCTGTTTTTTATCACCTTATGTATGCCCAGACGAAGCCAACAGTCAAGTTGATGAAACTAGTAGGCTTAATATGTTATCTTTGGCCAATATATATCCCAGTCTAATTTTATTATTGAATTAAAGTCGGTGGTCAAAAAAATAGAATTATCACTAATGAACCATAATAGAGATTATTTCTTTAACTTCAGGTAGTATTTTTTCTGTGAAGGGTCTCAGCAAGACATGCTCTTCACAACAACCTTTTCACTGATTTTTGCATTATGAATTGTTGATTAATATTCAGTAATGTACACCTTATTCTTAAGATCCATATACAAAACAACCAATTCATGCACTGTCATTAACATACTATGATATAAATCAATAACGAAATTCCAAATTTTACGAGATTTGTGATGAAAGATTAATTACCATAAGTGAAATACTTCAACAAATATAGATAACTCAAACTAGTTATTTTTATAATTTATACATACATTGCAATATATTTCTTATATATACTGCAAGTGCATTTTTTTTATGTGAATCCACCCACAAATGACTGAAAACTATTAATACCAATGAAACCCTCATGAAAACAAAATACACTGCCCTTAGTTCCTAATTTCAGATCTAGCAATAATTTATGCAACAATTATTATTATTATTATTATTATTTGTCACCTTCAGGGAATCCAAAGACTCATCGAGGGAGGGCATCTACTCTACAACTCTCTCTCTCCACCACTCACAACTCCACCAATGGCATCTATCACCTACCACCACCACTGGTATTTCCACTGACAATCACAAACATCCAATATTATAGTAACAACATCCAATTATAGTAATAATAATTTTAAGAAATTCAAAGAAAATATTATATTCAATGTATGTGTATTAATAGTCTTCTCAGTAGCTCACCTGGGTGAGTTACCCGATCTTGCTTCCTACAATATACACTTCGTATATTATATCTGTAGGCTGGTCTTCTACTCTCTCATACTTCTTACTTCCTCCCCCTCCCATGCTATTAGAGCAATTCGAGGGCAAGGGAGTGACTCTTTCCTCTCAAACTGAAGTTTCCACTATCTACTAAGAGAAGCAAGCCTAGCTGCCCTAAGATGGCACCCCCACCATTAGGATACCTATTGTCATGCTAGTAACTCGACATAGGGAAACACATATTACTTTCAAGTCCCAAAGAAATTAAAACTGGATAGAAAACGTGGGAAAAGACTGCAAATTGGAAAAGGTTAACAACTTTTGGAAAAAGAAAAACATGGAGAAATATGCCATGTAAAACATTAGAAGCATAACACATAAGAAAGAAGAATCAGATATAATTTTAAATGAAGAAAACAGAAATTGCAGTTCTTACAGAAACAAAATAAACAACTATCAATATCATATATATATATAGTGGAGCAGAATATGCAAAAGCTGGCATGATTTGGATCCATAAATCAATTGAAGCAAAAAATAACTCATTTTACATATTGAAATGAAAGAATATTAAAAGTGCAATTAAAATTAAATAAAGCAAATTTAACAGTTGTTGGAGTGTATGTCTCCAAAGAAGGAAAAGAAGAAAGTGATGACTTTTATAAATGGTTACAAGGAATATATGAAAAATTAAAACAGACAATATAATTATAGCTGGAGATCTTAATTCCAGAATAGGAATGAAAAAAATTAATATAAAAAAATTTGGAGAACTAACAATAAACAAAAATGGAAAATGACTCGTTGCATAATAATATATAATTTAAAAATAATTAACACATTCTACTACCATAAAAACATACATAAATATAGATTAAGTGCAAGAGGAGAGAAATCAATAATTGACTACTTTATAGCAAATAAAAAAAAAAATGCCAAACCTCTTTCTACATGTTAAAGTCAGGAGAGGGCTAGAAATAGATACAGATTATTTTTAGTGAAGGCAAAATTAAGGTTTCCATCAAACTGGTTACAAAAAAATAAACTAGAGAGGCAAAATCTAATTAAAACAGAAGACTACTAAATGATTTAAGCATAAGAAATTTATACCAGTAGAACGTTCAATCTGAATATTGTACAAAAAGAAAGTGAAATTGGGCAATAAATACATAAAGATAAACAAAGAATAAAGACAAGTGAAATGAGATTCATGAGAACTGCAAAATACACATTATTAACAAAAAAAAAAAAAGGGAAAGAAGATATTTTAAATGAGCTAAAAATAAAATCAATAGAAGAAAAACTAAACAAATACAAACAAAATTGGATACAACAAGTACTGTATTTACTCGGATATAATCTACCCTCACATAAAATTCATACCCCTGATTTTACTTTATGAAAAAAGGAATTAAAAAGTTTCGCACATGAAAAAAAGCTTAAACACATTCACATTGGGGTGATAATAACTTGCGCCCCACGGTAAACAACACTCTACCCCCAATAGCCACTATACTGCAGATGCAAGAAAAACAAGTACTTTTATTGTATCACTGAATAAGGTACAAAGGCATTTGCAGTCTGTGTAATATATTTCTCAATAAATAGTGCAATTAGAGACAACTGGGATAAAAACAACAATAACTAATGCATCACATGTCCCCTCCTACAGAAATTATGCTATATACACTCAAACAAAACCATATGTTGCACTGGCAAACACAGTATCTAACTAAAAATTATTGTTTTTAGTTAGATACTGTGTAAGATACTACACAGTATCTATTTTAGTTAGATACTATCTATTTGAGCCAGCCCACCAGCTCAAATGCAAAGCAGCAATAAAATTCAAACCGAACATGTTAAAACTAAGAAATATATATATATATATATATATATACACACACACACACACAGTGAATGCTGTTATGGCAATTTCAGATATTATGGAATTCGGTTGAAGAGAATTAGCATTTCAACTCAATTGTTGGCTTACTTTTATCTTTTGGTCGCACTATCTTTTGTTAATACCACACCAATCATATGCACATCTTAATAGCTGTTCTGTCTCTACTGGCCTACCATTGCTGTCTGTTTCGCTCTCTGCTTCCACTTCTCATTAGTCATTCATGAAGGATTGTTCATTACGATCTTAAGTCTACTTGAAATAATGGGAAAGAAGATGATGATATTTGGGTAGGATGCACACAAGGAAACCGCTCTCTAGGACGGAAATAGCAATAGCGAATAGAAGATTCTTGGTAAGTTATACCCATTTTCAGTTTCTTCCTGAAAACTTTATTTTCCAAAAATCCCTGCATATATCTTGCACCCTAATTTTTTAGCTTTAATTTTGGGGAAAAAAAGTGTGATTTATATTTGAGTAAATACAAATATAAATTTGTATTTACTCAAATATACAAATAAACAGTAAACAGAATGGCCAATTTCCCAAACAATTAATAAAATGTAAGCCAAATAGGAAGAGAAGGCCGATTAGACCTCATAAGAGGATATTAGATGGATAATGACAGTGGAACAGATGAACATGGTCTATGCTCATATTTAGCATTACGAGGAGTATTGTGTGATATTCACTAAATATTTATATAAATAAATGCAATGTCACAAAGATCAATGTATTTTTATTACAATAATGACAATTCTTTAAAAGTGTTAAAGGGAATTTTGCCTCAAAATAAAATTTATACTTTAAATACTTTACTGGCTGGAAAGTCTGTGTGTAAATGATCATAAATATTTTTACAAATAGCTAATATATATATAAAATATATATAAAAATATCCTAACAAAATTTTTTAAATTATATGTCAAATTAATTTTATAATACAAATAGTCATTAGAGCTAAACAGAACAGAACCGGGACATTGTATACAATGTATTTTTAAAGTCCATTATAAACCACACAAATCTCGTTCTTACATCAGTGACAGTAATACATCATCAATAATACCAAGGATACAAAGAGGATCTGCACCCATTTACATGTTTCAAGCACTACATTTACAGATTCCAAAAAAGGTATATATTTTTTTACAATGTGAAAACATTCCCCTCTCTCTCTCTCACACACACACACACACACACACACACACACAAAATTAGTGAATGATGCATAGTAATTTATATATATTTTTATACATACATTCAATGTTCACAGTACTGTTTTGAGCTAATATCATTAAAACTTCTGAGCATTTTGCAAACTTATCCTGTTTCAGTCAATACAGAAAAAGTAATCAAGAAATGACATTTCCCCTAAACTGATATAAAGTATTACCAGTGTAAAGTTGAGTAAATATCACAGGCTTCATTCAAATTATTCATATGGTATAAATACATCTTCCTACAGAATGTCATTTCCTACAGAATCCTACATCTTCCTATTGAATTCAGAAAGAGGATAGGCATATTCTGAGTTCCAGTCTCGTTCAAATATTGCTTGCAGTTGCTCTCTTAGTGGATGGCTAGAGATAGTGGTGTTGCCAGATTGACTGAGAATAAAACCAATACCTCCAGTATTGACAAAGTAATCTCCAGACCAATTAGATGTCCCTGAAAAGTTCAAATCAAAATAAGATCACTAAATGATAAATGCAAATAGGGTTTCTTTATAAAAATAAAAATAGAAAAACTGTGGAAAAGCAATGTAATAATGCAGAGACTGACTTCTCTTCCCAAACTCTATGATGTATGGGAGTCATACAGCATGATCAAAAAATATAAAAGAATTATAAAATACAGCGATAAGCACTCAAGCCAATTATACAATTTTCTTGATGAAATATTTTCAATAATTATGCACTGTGTTCTGTACTTGCTTAGATTATAATAAACATGTTTAAATTCAAATTAGAGTTAAGAAAATTCATATAAAAAATGAGCAAATATGTAGAAAGGAATATTTCTTGTGTATATTTATTTAACTCTACAGTATTTATGTGGCATACTATTGTAATTCTTTAGCAGGCTGAACAACCAATGTAGAAGAGAATCAAGACCAAATTTATCAAAGTCGAGATATTTTTTGTACTTTTAAGATCGTAATGGATAGATATCAAATAGATTAGTATGAAAATGAGGAAATGAGTTTTTTTCTCTCCTCCCTCCCAAGGGGAGCATGGTACAATGATTTTCAGTAGTCTTGAAGGGAGAAAATGCAAAAACAGGTGGAGGAAAAAAAAAAAAAAAACAGGTGTCACTTGAATATCTGCCAGTAGCTAAAAAAGCAAAGCTACTGGCAGATATTCAAGTGACACCTGTTTTTTTTTCTTGTGTGTGTGTAAAAATATCATAATATTATGAAGCTGCATTGTTTAGGAGCAATAACTGTAAAGTGAAACTGAAACATAACAGCTAATTGGAAGAGAGGGCTGTTAGAAATTCTCATCTTTACAAACATGGCAAATGAAAATAAGCAATCTTTGCAGAAAAGAATGTATAATTTATATGGCAGATGCTTTGGTTTCTACAAAGAGCATAAGGCCAATGCTAAGTAGAAATATAAATGCATGGAGAATTTGAGATATTATGAAAGGAATGCTGGAAGAAGCAAGAAAGAAGAGTGAAACATGTTAGTCCATTACCAAGATATGACAGTACTGAGTTATGGAGGGCTATGACAGCAAATGATCCAATGTGTGGCTGTGTGAAAGAAATGGGTGCAAGTTTCTGGATGTATGGAGTGAGTTTGATGATAAAAAAAAAGAGACTTGTATAAGAAGGTGGTCTGCACTTGAATAGTTTTGGCAGAAAAAGCATGGAGAAATTATTATTGGAGTAAGGCCTAATTCAGAGAGAAACCAGATTATCATGGGAGAAATGGTGAGAATGTGTGTGTGTGTGTGTGTGTGTGTGTAAATTCAGCTAAGTTATATAAACATAATGATAGCATATGAATCTGGGTGGCCTTGTATGCTTTGAGGTCAAGAGTTTTTGAATGTGTGTGTGCAAGGATAAGAAAGAGAAAGTTGCCTAATTGCACTAAGCAGACTATAGATGCAAGTATATGAAAAAGCCAGGAGGTAGCTTGTTATGTCTATACACAAATGTCAGGAACAACAGGAAGAATTTAATTTGCTGCTTTGGTTGTGGCCTAAAATTGTTGACATTAGTGAAACCTTCATGAAAACAATAATGCCCTGAGGTAGTGAGCTTGATGTCTTCTGGTGTGAAGTGGAGGCTAACAGGATAAAATATATGGTGGGATGTTGCTACAGATCTGGCAGTTCTGTTGCTAGGGATGACAAAATGCATTGCAAGATTACCCTGATGGGTAATAAATGGGTAATCATTACAAGTGAAATTATCTAAACATAGATTGGACAGCAGAAAAAAACTCATGATAAGAATGAAAATTTTATTTGAGCTATTTTGAGACAACTTTCTCAAGCAGCATATCAAAGAAGGAACTTAAGGTCAAAGACTGTTAGATATGATCATAGTGTCTTAGCTAAGGATATGACTGTTTTGTAACAAGTGATGAGTGATCATGCCATACTGATTTGGGTAGTTAAGTATACAGATGTTTCAATTAGAACAGGTTACATGCCTCAACTACAAGGCTGAGTATTATGAAAAACTTAAGAGAATACAGGAATACCTTGTATAGCGCGGTTTTGAACAATGCGGGTTTTGGTCTAATACGGTTTTTATTATTACACTTATCATTATTACACTAACAATGACTGCTACTCCCGGGGGCCGCAAGTGACAGTCGAGAGCCACATTTATGCAGTAGTTATTCGATTGACTCTCACGTAGACACGTTCTTTCCCCTCAGCATTTTATTATTTACGTTAATATTAGTATTTAATATTTTTTTATTAATTAAGTATGAGTGAAAAGAGACAAAACAAAGAAGACACTGTTGGAGTAACAAAAAAAAAAAAAAAATGCAAGTGGTTGACATTAAAGAAGAAAATTCAAATTATAAAATGTCACGAGAATGGTGCTTCGTTTGCTAAAATAGCATGTGAGAATTCAATGAATGAGTCATCTGTATGAACAGTTATTCAGAGCAAAGAAAAGATTAAACAACATGGAATGAGCACCGCTTCTTATATGTCAAAAGTGATCACGAGAACTCGATCTTCTACAAGGGAAAATATGGAACACCTTCTAATGATCTGGATTGAAGATTTTAATCAGAAAAAGATTCCCTTGAGTCAAATGATAATCCAGGCAAAAGCAACAAGTCTATGTGACAAAATAAAAGAAAATGAAAGCGAAAATGAAGGAGGTACAACCAGTGAAACTTTTATAGCAAGTTGCGGGTGGTTCTACAGTTTCAAAAAGTGTATGGGACTCCATAACATAAGAATCCAAGGTGAAAGCGCAAGTGCTGACACTAAAACTGCAGAATTATTTCCCAATGAATTGAAGGAGCTTATTGAAAAGGAAGGCTACACAGATGATCAAATTTTTAACTCTGACGAAACTGGCTTGTTCTGGAAAAGAATGCCATCGCGCACATTTCTAGCAGAGAAGGAAAAAACACAAGCTGGGTACAAAGTGTCAAAAGACCGATTGACACTTTTAATGCATCAGGTGATTTAAACTTGAAGCCACTGTTAGTGTGCAGAGCAGAAAACCCAAGAGCTCTTAAGGGCTTTACAAAGAACAATTTACCTGTTCATTGGCGTTCGAATAAAACAGCATGGGTGACTCGTTCATTTTTCGGAAACTGGTTTAAAACTTGTTTTTGCCCTGAAGTTAAAAGCTATTGTAAAAAAGAATGATATTCCTTTCAAAATTTTGCTTTTATTAGACAATGCGCCAGGCTATCCAACTCTATTGACTGACTTAGATGAAAATGTCAAGATTCATTTTTTCCCTCCAAACACAACATCAATTCTGCAGCCAATGAATCAAGGCGTTATCTCCACTTTCAAAGCTTACTATTTAAGACGAACGTTTGCTCAAGCTATTAAAGCTGCAGCAGAAGAAGATTCTTGGACTTGGAGTGAAGTTTGGAAGAAATTTAACATAAAAGATGCCATTCAAAATATTTATGAATCTTGGCAAGCGGTGACTCAAAGCAACATGAGAGCCATATGGCATAATATCTCCTGCATTGTTCAAAGGACTTTGTTGCCTTTACAACACAGAAAGAGGAAATCTCAACAGAAATTGTTACAGATGGGCAAAGATCTTTGTTTTACAAGTTCAGATTGTAACAATGTGAACGAATGTATTGATTCTCATTCAAATGATCTGGATGATGAAACCCTTTTGGAGTTGGAACAACAACGAGCCTATAAAGCAGAAGAAGACGAAAATGACCACACTGATGTCATGGTTGAAGAATTTTCCTTTGCTGACCTTTCAACTTTTGTGAGAAAAATCGACGAAGCTTCCGACTTTCTCATAAATGCCGACCTGAATTTGGAAAGAAGCATCAAAGTGAGACAAAGTCTCAATAATGCCATCAAATACTACAGAGATCTAGTACTTGAAGAGACAAAGAAGACAAGGATGGTTCAACGAACACTAAAAGACAACTTTAGTAAAAAGTAAATTACTGTATGCTAAATTTGAAGCAATATGTGTTTTGTTTTCTACAACTTTTTGTAGAAAACAAAAGGATTTTATTTGTCATTTAGTTAATAAAAAGAACAATTATTTTCATTTTTAAACATATTTATTATCCTAAATTTTTGTAATAAACAAACTAAATTGAAAACCTTTATAAATAGACCTCGAACAACACGGACGCTTATTGAAACTAATTAACTGCGCTATACAAGGTATTCCTGTACTATGTTCTGTCCCATGGTATCAGTTACTGAATGGGAAAGATATCAAACAATGCATGGGAAGGTTTGAAAAAAAAAAACTAAGATGCAGTATCTGAATGTATTCTTAGAATTTAAAGATTCTTATTTTTAGAGGTACCTGTGGTATAGAATAATTATTAAAAGAACACGAAAGTCCACAGTAATAACTTTTAATTAATAAATAAGGTACAGATATTTCATACTAAAACTAATAGTAATCTTCCGTGTTACAAACACATAAGAATGGAATGCAAGTAACAAACAATCAGTGGATCACCTATTAAAATACATTGCTGTCTCGAGCTAGGAAATGAAAGAAATTAATAAATAATTAATATTTAAGATAATTGGTTTTTTTAATGATTACATAAAATAAAAGTCTCCCAGATCTTCGAGAGAGAGAGACAATCATTTCGATTTAAATTCGGTCAGTGTAAAATAACTTCACAACTTCCTTAAAAGAGGCGTTCATATTTGAACCTGCATCTATGAAATAGAATAGCTTTATCCCACTGGATATTATGGGTAGTGTTAATACTGTGTTGTGCTAGACCAGACTTCTGAGGTTTGTTGTATTCAATATAATAACGATGTTCTTTAATTCTTTTTTCCACAGAACGGCCAGTTTGTCCAAAATAAGAAACATCGCATTCACATGGTATTTGGTGAACACCAGCCAAAGATAGAGATGACGGTTTATCTTTTGTAGAAGGCAATAAGAAAGAAATTTTGTTGATAGGAATATAAGTGGGAATCAATTGGTACTTTTTTAAAATTCTACCTATAGGTTCTGAGATTCCTGGAATGTAGGGGATTGGAACTCTGTGGACTGTTGAAGAAACCTTAGGTATTGGAACATAAGATTCAATTAGGGTGGTAATTATTAGATTCCATTAACTTTTTAATGATGGAAAGTTCTTGTTGTAAGATTTCTGGAGAAGAGCAAACCTTATGTGTTCTATTAATTAGAGCTTTAAGAATGCCAAATTTTTGAGATGTGCTATGAGCAGACTTTTTATGAATATATCTGCCAGTAAATGTGGCCTTATAGGAATATAAGTGGGAATCAAGTGGTACTTTTTTAAAATTCTACCTATAGGTTCTGAGATTCCTGGAATGTAGAGGATTGGAACTCTGTGGACTGTCGAAGAAACTTTAGGTAATGGAACATAAGATTCAGTTATATGTTGGATTTGATTAGGGGTGGTAATTATTAGATTCCATTAGCTTTTTAATGATGGAAAGTTCTTGTTGTAAGATTTCTGGAGAAGAGCAAACTTTATGTGTTCTATTAATTAGAGCTTTAAGAATGTGAAATTTTTGAGATGCGTGGTGAGCAGACGTTTTATGAATATATCTGCCAGTAAATGTGGGCTTTCGAAAGACGCTTGTAGATAAGGTACCAGGAGAAGTTCGAGTAAGCAGGATGCCTAAAAATGGTAAAGTACCAAAATTTTCCTTTTCCATGGTGAATTGGATATGAAGGTGAAGGCTACTTATCTGTTGTAGAAACGTGGAAAGCTCATCTTCAGTTATGTGGTCAAATGGCAAAAACATCATTGACATAACGATACCAAAGAGATAGTTGAGGGTGAATTGATGAAAATATAGTCTCTTCGAATTGTTTCAAAAAATAGTTAACCAAAGGTGGAGACAAAGGGCTACCCATGGCAGTACCCTCAACTTGTTTGTAGAACTTGTTTTTCCAACTAAAATAACCTGAATGGATAACAAATTTGAAAATCTTTGCAATATCTGTAGGGATATAGGTAGAATTTTAAAAAAGTACCAATTGATTCCCACATATATTCGTATGAACAAAATTTCTTCCTTATTGCCTTCTACCAAAGATAAACTGTCATCTCTATCTTTGGCTGGCGTTTACCAAATACTATGTGAATGCAATGTTTCTTATTTTGGACAAACTGGCCATTCTGTGGAAAAAAGAATTAAAGAACATCATTATTATATTGAATACAACAAACCTCAGAAGTCTGGTCTAGCACAACACAGTATTAACACTACCTATAATATCCAGTGGAATAAAGTTATTCACCTTCATAGATGCAGGTTCAAATATGAAAGCCTTTTTTAAGGAAGTTGTGAAGTTATTTTACACCGACCAAATTTAAATCGAAATGATTGTCTCTCTCTCTAGAAGATCTGGGAGACTTTTATTTTATGTAATCATTAAAAAAACCAATTATCTTAAATATTAATTATTTATTAATTTCTTTCATTTCCTAGCTCGAGACAGCAATGTATTTTAATAGGTGATCCACTGATTGTTTGTTACTTGCATTCCATTCTTATGTGTTTGTAACACTGAAGATGTACTATTAGTTTTAGTATGAAATATCTGTACCTTATTTATTAATTAAAAGTTATTACTGTGGACTTGTTCTTTTAATAATTAGAATTTAAAGAACTGAGAGTGGATTTGTCTGTCTGTTTGTTTTCGATTTAAAGCCTAAACAACTGAGGCTATGAAGCCAGTGTATTATGACTGTGAACTGATTTCCAATTTTATTAATTTCTTTTATTAAAAAATGCAAATTTTAATTTTATGGAAAATGATTTCCATAAAATTAATGTGCATTAACATTAAGTTTTCACTTACCTATATAAGCAGTTTTGTCAGTGACCATATATTTATTGTGATTAACACGAGCAAATGGGATTTTGGCTTGACTCTCATTATATACTGGAACAATAAACAATTTCTGCAAACAAAAATTTTATACATGTATACATTTATGTAAAGTATGCATATTGTAATATTTTTAACTAGAAGTCAAACATCTTTATGGAATTTTTTGTGAAAAAAAAAAAGGAAAAGAAAGATTTATCAAGAGCAGATTTATCATGCCCAGTATATCACAGCATAAAGTTGGCACTGTATATGGTTACGTAACCAGAATGTTGGTCTGTCTGAGTTGGAAAAGGATATAACTGTTGAAGGCTCAGTTATATTCTTTACTCAACACCAGCTAAGTCTATCTTAGATGGCACTGACTTGATGGTTCACAAATCTCGAAAGCACAGAAAGTGGACACTCCTAGTGAGTAAAGGATGTACTGCATCATGTAGAGAAATGACAGGTAACATTGTGACAGATGATGCTGAAGCAGTGCAACACAAGAGAGAGAATGCAGGAACAATATCACAGATGGCAATGCTCTGAATCTTGCACAATGGGTCTCTGGAGCCCAAAGGCACAGGATATCTCTCATCATAGAAGGTGATATCATCAAGGCTACTGTGGTCTTAAGCATGCCAGTTAGACAATAGAAGAGTGGAAAAAAGTATTCTGGTCCAAATCTGTATGGTTGGAAGGAACCATGACTTGTTTGACCAGAAAATCAGACTACTGTGGAGATCAATATATGATTGGTGCAGTGAGATGAATAGATTCTGCAATACTCCTTCATTTGGGGAATGCGAGTTATTTTGCAGTTCATCATGGCTGTCATCTTGCTATGAACAAGATTTAGGTTCAAATCCCATTTGTGGAAAAAAAAAAATATTATCTCCATCTATGATCTAAGCTGATCATAGATGGAGACAACAGCATATTTCTCTTTTCTCATGCAGAAAGGCTCATTTAGGAAATGACATAACAGACCACCAGGCTTAATGCTTGAATAGAGGAAATGATATATCATTGACTCATAATAATATAATAAACATAAGTGACTGACTATACACATAAGAATATACTTGTACAGGATATATAAATTAAGAGCTATCCTCTCCTTCAGAGATCATCAGACACACTGATAAACAAGGATTTGGTAACTATCATTAATTGCATGAATTTCATGGTGTAGAAAAATGACTTTTTTTAAAATTAATAATTAAAAGATTAAAAAAAATAATCAATTAGAAAATGAATGCATTTTGTAAAATGAAAACAAAAATTCAAGTATGTACTTGCATACATATAAATAAAACGATCAATGATGTACTTGAATATTTTGCTATATTTACAGTAAGAAAGAAATGAATAAGGAAACTGAATAAAAAGAAAGTGTACACAAACTTAAAAGTACTAACATTTCCTCATAAGCAGCTTGGTATGTCTCTTTGAAGTACCCAGTAGTGGTCATCATATTATCATTGCATTTTCCCACATTAACACTGCTTCATTACTATATACTAGTTGAAACCACTCAACCTGCTTGTCAATTAATATCAATTAATTGACAAGATTAATATCACTTAATATCAATTAAGTTTTCAGAAAAGAGGTCTAGATAAGAATGAAGGAAGTGAATCTTCTATAATATCCAGATCCATTTTGTGGTACTTGTTAAAAGTTGAAAAAGTAGTTCTTTATAATTTTCAGTTTTATTGTTACCTAAAATTCTCCATTCACAAGCTTTCCTACCTTACCCAAAGTTAAGGTAGGAGAGCTTGTGAATGAAGGGAATGAGAAGATAGGAACACAAGACAGGGAATTTGGAGGAGGGGGGAAATTAGGGTAGACAGGGAGATACTGCATGAGAAGGCTGCCCTTTCTTGCCTACTCGCACATTCACTTCTGGATTCAGAAGTGAATCCATGAGTAGACAGGAAAGGGTGGTCTGAGGAAGATTGTAGAATTGATAGTGATAGAGAGGAATTAAGGAGTCACATCGGAGAAGTGGTGTCAGTGAAACTTGTTACAGAACCAGAGAGTTATGTTTATACATGAATAGCCATATCTAAAATAAAGGGGAAAGAATTGTTGTATTGATCGAGTACAATCCTCCAAAAATTGTCAGAATAGTAAGCCGTAGTTGGATGAAGTGATGATTTTGCAAAGGCAGAAAGGGAAGAGTGCTGTTAAGAAGTTATGCCCATCCAAGCTGGAGATGCAAGGGAAAATAGTGGCAATAGTTTTGAGACAGTGTGGCATGAGGTAGAGAGAGAGAGGATGAGATATTTAGTTGGATGTTACTACAGACCTAGTAATGTGGAAGGCAATAAGAAGGATAGAAATAGGTCAATAAGCATAAGGTGATCATTATGAGTGATTTTTTAATTATAGTAATATAGACTGGAATGAAGATACCATCTGGAAGTAAAGAGAATGAATCTTGAGTTTTTGAGACAAAACACCTTAAGCACCACATAATAGAGTACATGAGGATGAAGGGACTTGGATTTGTTCATCCCACTTGAGGATATTACCATAAATGTGTCAAATCTTCCTCCAGCTGGTGAAAGTGACCATGAAGAGATTACTTGGGTAGTGGCTAATCAGACTTCTGTGAGGAAAGAATACATGTGAAATTACATACATGTGGTGATTATGACAAATTGAGGAGATAGAATGAGAAACTGGATGGAAAAGAGATAAATGTCGCCTGCACCCTGCTCAGGAACTATCCAGTAGAGGCAATGTCTGGGTTCATAAGTCAGGTGGTTAAATAATGTAGGTGTGAATGAATGAAGAGGTAAGATATGCAATCTGGAAGAAGGCATAATGGAGGAAATACAGGATGAATAGTGATAATTAGTTGCATGAGTACAAAGAGAAGAAAGAAAGGTGATATATCATCTTTTGAAACTACTGGAAAGTCCTAACCAAAGCTCTACAGGTACAATGTGGTACTAAAAGAAATTTACTATAGCAAACTATCAACTATAATAAATTATTCTTGTGTTCCCAACAAGTTTAGTGAGAGTTGATTATCATGTTATACAAGTTTTCCCAATATGGACAAAAAATACTTGTTCACATGGGATAATCTGGCAGGGATTTTATTTTAGCTGCATACTACCAAAGACAGTTGTTATTGAAATGAGGATGGTGGTTCATTCACCTTTAGGTAGAAACTAGAAGTAGGTGATGTTCAGAATGCTTCACTTACTCTTGGATTTCTGGCAGTGAACCGAATCCAACAATTGAAGTATACTGTCTCAGGCAGAAGTGTAGACCTGTGACTAACCATTGAGTCTTGATTAGATAAGTGACTGATTGAGACAGAGTAAAGAGCATTGATCTGCACCCCAAGAGATAGAAGGGAGGGTGTGAAGGATGTTCACTGCTTTTCAGCACTTATTTCACAACTGATGTATGTGGAGTAGGAATTTTATTTTTTTAATTGAACAATAGTCCCAAGCACTTTGTTGCAACTGGGGTTATCATTTGTCTCCTAGTCTTAGCTCTGGGTCAGAGTCAAGCAATATTTGTGGAAAAATTGCACCCAAACAGGCATCTGTGGGAAAACCAAAACCGATCAACAAGTGCCCACGTGAAAAAGGTGCTCAATGTCATGCTGCAACTGCCTGTCTATGGAACTTGTATTGAAGGAATGACAAAAGATAGTACTCATCCATATAGAGGGCAATGTTTACAGTAGAGAAATTATGCTGTTATTGAGTTAATGTTGACTGCAAATAGTGTAATACTAAAACTCACTAAGAGGACTCCCTCCTCTCTTGGCTCGGCAGAGAGTGGTTCTACTTGGACTAGAGAGAAAAATTTTGATAAAATAACAGAGATTACCTCTGAGATCAAATTTTACAGGTCTTTCAGTATACCAAACCTCCAAGCTATGTTATATGCTTCTTCCATGTTAAAGAAAACTGATTTCAGGTGCCCAGTTTTGAGAAAAGTATCTTTGACATATGTTTCCAGTCCAACAAGATGAACTAATGTTGAACAATGTTTTCTGAAGCTAGACTGTATCTTGGATAAAATGTTATTTCTCTCCAGAAATCATTAAAGATAAGAGTGAACTATGTTTTCCAAGATATTGCATAGACATACATTTAGTCAGAACTAATGGACAGCACTTTGTTGGAATTTTTGGATCCTTGTGTGGCCTTTGAAAAGACAATAACTGGCCCTTGCCAGGAATCTGAAAATTCGTCTTCACAGAAAATTCTGTTAGGACCAGAGCAGTTTATCAATGGAAGATGGTGACAGATGTTTAACCACCTCATAATGGATATCATCTGGTCTTATAGCAGTTGTTCAATATTGAAGCAACTTTCATTTCTTATTTCTTGAATGACCTGTCATAACTTTCTAGGCAATTCAATGTGACCAGTACTTGATGTTTTTCTGCTCTGCTTTATAAATTTGAGAAAGTAAGAACATATTGCCGATATTCTGGAAAAGTTCTTCCTGAGTGATCACACCTTTTGGCTCAGAAACTGTATATTTACTGTTTCAGGATCAAAAGTGGGTAGGTGATATATCTGCCCTTCATTTTCTGGATTTTATCCCTTTTTATTCCATTTTCCAAATCAGCCACCACCAGATTCTTGTGTTGGCTGATCTGGTTAAAGAACATGTAAATTGAATCCAGAGGTCCTTTTGGTTCTGATAACACCATGTATCATGCTCACACAGGAGCACATTTGAAAATAATTAAAATTTTTTTGTTGTGAGGTATCTGTAAAGGATTCCCCAAGCTTTGTTCTGAGATTCCTCAGCTGCTGAGTATTCAGCATTCCATCATGGTTTAAAGAAGGTAAAAGCAGATTAGATTTTTTGGGTACTGCAGTGTGGCAGCTTGTGTTTTACATACTATAATGTGATACATACACAATGATAGAAAATAAGTTGACTCTTGCAAAATGAAATCTTACTGAGAAAAAAAAAATTAACCATAATAATAAGTCAGCTTGCTCTATTTTCCATCATGATGGTGCTTTTGGTATTTAAGAGGAAGAAATCATTGTTGTTGAGCATATGCTTTACAACCTTGCCTCTGATGTCAGTATATGTACTACTTATAGTGTTGGGACTATTTGAAATTTCCCATTATAAGTATGGGGGTGGCAACTGCTACATGAGGTCATTAAGGTTAACCTGGGATATATCTGCATGAAGTGGTAAATAGATGCAGCATATTATAAGAGGGCCTATTGAAAGGCAGATAACAACTATATCTATGTTACTGCTAAGTGGGGACTTGCTGGAATAGGGTATGTTTGTGCACAAGGATGGTGACAGCATACCATAACACAAGATCTTCACCATGTTTTGGTTAGTCTCTTGCAAGTAAAAGCACATTAGCTATCTATAGGAAGGCCTTGACATCATCAAAGTTTTACCAGAATCCATGATAACTCCATTGTAGAAGGAGTATGGTAAGAAAAGAAGAGATGAAAATGGAAAGGGTTGGTATCATCACTGAGAGGTCCCATCCACTATGAACAGATACCCACATGGAAGAGTTAAATGTAGAAACGCAATCAGAACACAAAACTAATTTAAAATGCTGAAACTACTAAATTTTTACCTTGATGAGATTACATAATGCCAGCCTGGCTGCCCGAGTGGTTAGCGTATCCACTTTCCAGCCAAAAGCTACAGTTTCAAATCCCACCGTGGGCCGAGTGGTTAGCATATCCGCTCTCCAGCCAAAAGGCTACGGGTTCGAATCCCACCGTGGGCATGGATGTTTGCGATTGTCTGTGGAAATACCAGTGGTGGTGGTAGGCAGTAGATGGTGTTGGTGTAATTGCAGTCAGTTGGTGGATCGAGTGGTGGAGACAGAGCCGTAGAGTAGGTGCCCTCCCTCGATGAGTCCTTGGGCTCCCTGGAGGCATCAAATAATAATAATAATAATTATGATGACATGATCAGAAAATCAAATACTGGGCTGACAAGTAGATTTTACTCTCAAATGGAAAATTGTAAAAGCCTTACCTACTGAGTTTACAAGAAAATATTTAAGTGAATGAACACACACAGCCGAGGACTAAGAACATTACTGAAATAACTTTTTTTAAAGCACGCACGCTGCCAAACAGGAGTTGCTAAGACTAATTTTTACTTTCCAAGAGTGAATAACAAACTATAGAAATAGAACAAAGATATCTTATATTTTGTAGATCATGAAAAGGATATGTAAATCTGAACAAATTTTCCTTTTGTATCTAACTATTAAAACTATATACAGTCAACTCTAATTATAGCAAACACTGTTACATCAAACTCATCACTAATGCAAACTACCAAAACATAGCAATCGAAGCTGCATAGTCACAATGGTATTCTAAAGGATATTCATTACAGCAAACTATTCCCCAGGTTCCTATGAGTTTGTTATAGTGAGAGTAGACCATAGTTTAAATGGAATTTTTTTTTTTTTTTTAGATAAACCCCACATACAAGAAATCACCAAATCTATAACATAAATGGTGCTATATGTGTGTGTGGATAGATAATTAAAAAGTGAGACAGAATCTTCTGACAAGTTTTTTGAACAAATGAAGGTATACAGAAGGTCACTACAAAGAACAAAGGTGGATTAAAAAGGAGGATGAGAACAGAACCTGAAAATACAGAACAGACATAATGCAAAAACAGAGCATTCAAAAGAAAGTGATTAGAGAGAATCTATAAAAGAGAGATAAAGAAGTGGAGCAGTCATACACTGCTCGCAAAGAAGTCAACAGACACCATAGTATGAGGAACAAACAGACATGGCACCACCTTAATAAGATGTAGGACCTCCTTTCGCTGCAATGACTGCAGCAATACTATAGGGCATACTTTCCACAAGCATATGATAATGATTCATGAGAATTTTGGACCATTCTTCCTATAGGCATGCAATGAGGTTCTGGACTTTGTGGGGCAGATGTCTGTGGACCTCACCCGATGCTCCAGTTCATCCCACAGATATTCAACAGGATTGAGATCAGAGCTCTGTGGAGGCCAGTCAAGTATGGTGCCAATCATGTCTACAAATGACAGTTACAGTAGCAGTCTTATGACATGGTGTATTATCCAGAATGTTCAGATACCTCTCAAAGCTCAATGTTCGTGGCACCACAGAGGTCTGAGCCTAAACCAGGAAAAACAGGACCATACCATCCCACTGCCACCTCTGAATTTCATAGTTGGGGTTTATGTACTCTGGTAACAGATGTTCCCCAAACACCTACCATACCCGTCCATCTGCTCAGTAAACGATGTAGCATGATTTGTCGCTCCATAACACAGTTGTTCAAGCTTCCATGTCCCATCGTACACACTTTACACCACTGAAGATGGTGTTTGTTGGGTAATTCCATGGTGGGTCTTGCATATTGCAGTCCTACCATGGAAACCTATGTTGGGAGCTCATTTCTGAATGTTTTTGTACAGATTTATGTTCCAGTCGATGCCTGGAACTCCACATTCAATGTGTCAGCCAACAAATGGTGGTTTTTACATATTATCCTTTGTAGCACCCTATGATCATGTTCGGTGAGCATGGTGGGTCATCGAAGGCAGGTAGCACTTGCAGTTCATTCCCTGTGCTTCCACCTCAGTACGGTATCACTGATTGTTGACACTTGGGATGGCCCAATTGTCAAATATTTACTGAACACATAGGCCTGCAACATGACATCCTATCACAATGCCTCTTTCAAACTCCGTCAGTTCCTTTCTTGCAGCCATTTCACCCAGACACTGTTGCACTAACTTGGGAGAATCATATTCCCCAAATTTATATCAGCTATAAAAACATAACTTGTTACATGGCACAATGCACTCTTTTGCCGCTGGGGATTTCTATTGTGATACACTTCTTTCCAAGCAGTGTATCACAATATAACAATAATAATCATTCATCTCTGTACCATATATATACAAATAACATGATACTCTATATATAATGTCATAGTGGACTGTTACAGACTGTTGTAAACAGACTTGATATTTACAGTCTTGATTTCATCAGCTCCTTCTCTGTACCGAAAGCATCAATTATGTCTTTTTGGATTCTCTTTCCTGTCATTTTGCCTCAAATACCTGTTTAAGTAATCTTTTATCTTCCATTCTGTTTAAGCCACCTGTACTATCTTAGATTAACTCTACTTACATGTTCTAGGATATTGATAAACACATGGAAAGGCTAATGTGTTAATTTATTTTCACAATACAATAATTTGGTATAACAGTCAATCTAGTTTAAAAAAAAAATTGTAATGGAGAACACAAGGAACTAAAGTCCTAATTAGGCACCATCTATGTTGGAAAAAGAGAGAAAACAAGTCTTTTTTTTAGTGTTGCACGGTGATCAAAAAAGAAGGCGCAACCATGGGCTCGCCATTATCCTCCCCCCCATTGCTAACTTTTATATAGAACATTTTGAGCAACATGCTCTAAATTCCTCTCCTTTAAAACCCAAAGTCTGGCTTAGATGTTGACGATGTTTTCGCAATCTCGCTCCATGACCACCAGACACTTTCCTTAGCCACCTAAACAAACAACACAAATGCATATAGTTCACAATTGAGATTGAAAAATAGAACACACTTCCGTTTCTAGATACACTTGTCGCACGTCTTCCTTCTGGCAGTCTTTCCTTCACTGTTTACCAGAAACTGACACATACCGGCCAATATATACACATAAACTCCTACCACCACCCAACACAAAAACTAGGTGTCATTAATACTCCAAAAAACAGGGCTTTGAAGATCTGCTCCAATGAACAAGTGCTGAAAGACGAATTTAAAGTTATCAGCAATACTTTTCTAAAAAATCGTTACAGCCAATTAAATAAAATTCAATAAAAAACAAAGATAAACAGACATAAAACAAAGATAAAACTAAGGGACAACAAATAAAATAAACAGAATACTACAGAAATGCAACCTCAAAGCCACCTTTAAACCTCCTGCAAAATTAAAAAAGCATACTCAACTCATCCAAAGACCCACTCCCTCTGCTGGCCCACCCTGGAGTATACCATATTTATTGCACCTGTAATCTACCATATATAGGGGAAACAGGTTACACGATTTCTATCGGGAATGATAGAAGAGGAGAGATTGGAAACAGTGCAAGAAAGGGAATGAGAGAGAGTTATGGGAATGATAGAAGAGGAGAGAATGGAAACAGTGGAAGAGAGTGAATGAGAAGAATGCGAGGGAGTGCTGGAACCAAGGATAGAGAGATGTCAGGAAGGCAGGTAAGTAGGGGAACACAGAGAGAAAGTGTTAGAGGAGAGAGAGAGAGTGAGGGATACATGTGAGCAATCGAGGAACAGGGTGGTAAGAGGTGTAATGTATGGGGATTCAATGATCCATGGTGTGCAAGATAGGATGCGTGAGGAGTGTTTGCCTGGAGGAACGAGAGAAAGTGTGGCTATGACAATTAAGAGGGGTGAAAGGGTGGATGAGATGATTGTGATGGTAGGAACAAATGACTTGAGAGGTGATGTAAATTGGGCAGAGAGAGAGATATGAGATACTTGCTTGAGATTGCACGAAAGAAGACACAGAGAGGCAAGATAGCGTGCGTGTTGCCTAGGTATGATTGTGACGAGCTGAGCAGAAGAGCAGAAATACTGAATAATATAAGAGCTAGAATGTGTCAGAAGAGAGGATTGGAATATGTGGATGCTTGGAGGGCGTTTGAGGATAGAAAGGAATTGTATGCGAGAGACCGCTTGCATTTGAATGAGGAAGGACATAGGCATCTGGAGAGATTGTTGTTCTGAACGAGTCGGTGTATCAATGCACGGAAACTAAAATGCCCAGGGTGGATGGTAGCAGGGGTGGCCTCTTGTGGGAATGGGTACTTGGGAGAATGCGGACGACATGAAGTAATGCCGAGCCCAGTGGAGTCTAGAGGGGATAATGTTGGATAAAGAAACAGTGGCATTTTTATGCTTTACATTAATGCCAGGAGTATATGGAATAAAGGAGAGGAATTGGTGGCGCTGATAGCATCAGCCCGGCCAAAGATTATTGGGATCACAGATGTGGTTGACAAAAGAGGATATGATAACGGGAATAAAAGTAGCAGGGTAGAGAATTTTTCGGCAGGATAGGAAGGGAAAGCGTGGTGGTGGAGTACTGCTTATGATAAGTGACGACTTACGTCCTCTAAGAGTGGAGGCTTTGGAAGGCAGTGACAATGATTTTGAAAGCATATAGTGTGAGGCAGAGGTGGGCAAGACAGGATATTTAGTGGGATGTTGCTACAAACCAAGGAGCACAGAGGGTGGGGACCAGATGTTTAGGCAGTAGCTTGGCAAGTGCAAGAAGAATGATTGTTATGGGAGATTTTAACTACAGCAGTATAATTGGGGAGAGGAACATGCATGTAACAATAAGGGAATGGAATTTCTAGAATTCTTGAGGGACAAATGTCTTAGGCAACATGTAATAGAGGGAACAAGAGGTTCAAGAGTTTTGGATTTGTTTACAACATCAGAACAGTTGATAATAACTGAGATGACATCTCTCCCACCGGTTGGAGAGAGTGACCACGTAGTTTTGACTTGGAAGATGAATAGACATGCAGGAGTATCAAAGAGACAGGAACGTATGTGGAATTATAAGGCAGGTGATTATAATAGTCTTAGACATCAACTTGGGGAAGTTTCAGAGGGAGGAATTGGAAGGCCGGTGTAAAAATAATCATAATTAAAATTCTGAATATTTTTATGAATTGTTTATGTTAAAATGTTTATTAGTTTTAGTTTCATAACACGCATTGTCGGCACTTGCAATGTGCCCGTTATTGAAATTGTTTTGTCAAAAATGATACGTAAAGAAGTTAAAAAAATTGATGTACTTACTGGATTTGATATTTGTATTACTTGCAGGAATTTTTATTGTAATTTAAAATATTAAGTTTTGTGTTTTTATGAAGACATTTTCTCTTGTCGCTAACGGAGACAATGTCTCAGCCATTATTCATACCTAACTTCTTGTTTACCAGTTTCATGGAGTGTGCATGCTCGCCGAGAAGTTTGATGTGTGATTGACAGCTGACAAGTTCGGTATCGAAGCAATGGAGAGTAAACAAGAGAGCGTTTGGAAGGAATTTAGAACACAGGCTGGCAGATATTTAGATTCAGAGGAACTTGAGTTTTTTTTTTATGTGACAGTTGGAGGAAAATTAATAGTATATTCCGAAAAAGGAATCGTGGAACTAACTATTAAGTTTCAAAGTGAAACAAGTATTGATAAATAAAATGGAAATATCGCTATAAGCATTTTAAAAGGAATATTGGAGAAATCGCTAATTGAAAGAATTATAGTAGGTTCCGAAAAGGGAATCGTAGAACTGTAAGTTTTTTTTAATTGGAAGAGTTAAGACTGTCAATAAGCATTTAGTGAATAAAAGAAGAAATTGCTATTTTCGTTCTAAAGGAATGTTTGAGAAAACTTTGATTAGGAAGTTTCATCTGTATTAAGGACGCCGAATCTAACTATTATTTCTACTAAAAAGGATCCTGTGAAAATGAAGAATAGAGTCATATATCTTCGGAAAAGGGCCTTGACAGAGAAAGAAACTGGCTATGAACATTTTGTGATTGTGCAAACAAAGTGTTTAGTCTAGTCTTAAGTGTAAGACTATTTTTAAAAGGCCTTGGATCAAATTAATTTTGTAATTAGTTATGTAATATTTGTTTGAAGTGTATATATATTGTTTACGTTATATTAAATGTATTATTTTGTATTTTTGGTCTTGAGTCAGTGATTATTTGGATTATGAAAGAAAGAGTTAAGATCACTGCAGCAATTGGAGTGAACCCTTGTGCATATAATAATATATAGGTAGACTCAGAAATAAATTAAAAATAATTGTTAAGCAGAGATCATCTCTATGGTAGGATTAAATAAATCAGATAATATCTATGAATATCCTCTATATAAAAATCCACCAATTATTAACATATATAGCTTCATGGAGGGAGGAATTGGAAGGCCAGAATATCATTAGCACTTTGGAAATTGTTAAGGAATATTTGTTAGCAGCAATAGTAAGCTGAATTCCACAAATGAAGAGGACACAATTTGGTGTAAAGTGGATGACAAACAATATTAAACAGGAGCTGCATGTAAAAAAGAGGCTATGGAAGAGATATAAGGAGACAGAGCAGAAAAGAAGAGCAGATGCATGAAGAATATAAGACACAGGCCAGGAGAGTGATTAGTATGGTAAGGAAGGTGAAACTGGAATATGAGAAGAGATTGGCCCTAAGATCCAAAGAAAATCCTAGGGAATTTTTTAGCTATGTGGCCAGTAGGAGGAGAAATGATTCTGGAAGAATGACATTGTGAGATAAAAATGGGAACAGAGTGACTGATCCAGAGTACATAGTGGAATTGTTCAATGAACACTTTATTGGAGTATTTCATCCTGGAGGAATAAATTTTAATTCTAGAGGGATATGGCAGGTTCGAGGTTTAGAAGAGAGTGTGTTCCAAATACTGAGTACTCTGGATGTCAGTCAAGCTGTGGGACTGGATGGTATTTCACCACGAATTTTGAGAGAATGCGCTAGGGAACTGACAGCGCCTTTGACCTGGCTTTTCAATGAAAGTCTGGTTACAGGAAAAGTGCCCAGGGCATGGAAGGAAGGTAAGATAGTGCCATTGCATAAGGGCAGTAGCAGACTGGAAGTGTGTAATTATAGGCCAGTTTGTGTGTCATCAGTAGTTGTTAAGATCTTAGAGAAATTAGTGAGGGACTGTATACAGCATTGGAAAGATGAGAGTAATGTTATCTGTGAGAGTCAACATGGAATTGTTAAGGGACGCTCTTGTTTTAGTAATATGCTAGCCTTTTATAATAAAGTTACAAGAGCAGTAGATGAGGGAAAAGCATATATTGCCATTTTCTTGGATTTAGCGAAGGCATTTGACAGGGTGCCACATGATAAACTGATATTTTAGTTGCAGCACATGGGTTCGGATGTCAGGTTGGTCAACTGGATTCAGAAGTGGCTGTCCGATAGGTATCAGAGAGTTGTGTATGGTGGGGCAGTTTCAAGCAGGCAGAGGGTTACAAGTGGGGTCCCACAGCACTCAGTACTGGGACCTATATTGTTTAATCTTTATATCAATGACGTTGTTCATGGATTGAAAGGGGATATTCTGTTGTTTGCAGATGATGTGAAGCTGGAAGGTTATTAGTAATAGTGCAGATGTAGTAGCCCTGCAAGAGGATTTAAATTAACTAGACAGATGGGGAAAATGACTGGGGGTATCGGTTTAATGCAGCAAAATGTAAAGTCTTGAGGTTTGGGATACATCGATGGGACGCTGCATACTCTGTTGGAGGAAGTAGGGGAGATAAGAGATCTAGGGTTGTGGACTGATAGGAACCGAACCTGATATTCAGGGGACATATTATAAAGGTGGTGAAGGCAACACAGAGGATTGCTGCAATAATGAGAAGGACGCTGACCTACAGAGATAAAAAAAGTTATCATTCCATTGTATAAGACTCTGATCAGACCACACTTAGACTATTGTTCTCAGATTTGGTCCCCAGGATTTTAAGGGGATAAATTAACTGTGGAAAGGGGTACAAAGGCAGATAACAAAAATGGTTTGAGGACTGTACAATGTTAGTTATGAAGATCAGCTGAGGGAATGCAGACTGCAGAGTTTGGTGGATAAAAGGAGAGGTGATATGATTGAGACTTTTAAACTGTTGAGAGGTGGTTACAGTGTTGACACCGGGAAGTTCTTTCGCTTGGTTGAACAGAGGGAAGGAGTGATGACAAGGGTCATCCCTAGAAATTACGGAAGGAAACTGTGAGCAAGAGGGTGAGGAGTGGTTTCTTCGCAAGGAGGGTGGATGAACCACGGAATGCATTGCCTGATAGAGTGGTAAGAGCGAGAAAGTTCAATGAGTTTAAGGAGTGGTATGATAGACTGTGTTTCCTAGGAATGACCTCCCACGATGAGTCTTTTGACTCCATGGAAGCCTGAATAATAATAAAAACAAAAGGAACATAAATGACACATTAAATATAATAACCATGGTGAAGCTGGCCTTTCTGATCATGCCATGAACACTTTACATTGAATTGACTGGAAAAGCACCAGTTGTTTACATCACACCAAAGCATGGTATGATGCAACACAAATTTAAGGAAGCCTGTAAAATTCTTATCAACCACCACCAATCTGAACAATAATGATGGCCTAAAAATCCCAAGCATATGGGAGGCACATATTCTACCCACAGTACCTTTCTCCTCAAGAGTTAATTATAAACAGGACTGTAGACAATCCAGAATCCTAAATCTAATATAACAATTGTAATGTTAAAAATAAGACATCATTGTTACTGTAAGAAAACTATCTATAAGAAAGAATGTTTCTCTCATTAGAATTTAGCTTTGATGTAGTTTCTAAATAATTAATTAATTTGTAATTTTATCTATATTTTTTTTTTTATTATTATTATTATTTTCACTAGAGGTCATGCCAGTAAAATAACCGGTGAGCAAATCATTGTTTCTTTAGCTTACTGTATGAAATGTAACTGAGCTTGTCCTTGTATATGCTCCAGATGATGACCTTGATATGAAGGTCGAAACATAGAGAAATTAAAATAGTTATAACACGGTTGTAAAGTCCATAATTTCTAAAATGAAGGAAGAGAAAACAAGTATTAATTATATCTTAAAATGACAATGAGATTTTTGGTAAATTTATACAGTCATGCTTGTCGAGGTTTGGAGTATGTTTTAAAGTTGCTGTTGATTTCAAAAACAATCTCTCTGACTTATAATGACTTCTATGTAGTAGCACTTTTGTTTTCTTCCATTTGATCCTGTGTGAAGGGGGTATCCAAGGCATGGTCTGCCAGACCAGACTTGCCATAATGATAGTGCCAGATGCATTTTTTATGTTCACCAAGGCAGATGTCAACAGCTCTTCCTCCATAGTATGCCAGTTCACAAGAACAAGACACTTCATGAACTCCATGATCAGTGTACATACCAAATCATAGATCGTGATCCTACTAACTCTCTCAAAAGAACAGTTTGTATATTATTGAAACAAAGTCACTTCCTGGCCAAAAGAAACAATTTACTCATGCCTTTCCATGTTAAAACACCCAGAATATATGGAGCACCTAAAATTTACAAACAGGGGTACATCCCTACACCCTATTTTGGATAGTATAAACAGTCCCGCATACAAACTTGCTAAACATTTAGCTAAATTACTAGCCACCCTCACAAATAATTCTGCCGCCTTTGTTAAAAATTCTGTTCTCATTTCTTAGAAAACCATATCTTAAAAATTCAGACATAATGATTAGTTTTGGTGTTATTTCACTATTTACCAATGTACCATTAATTGAAACCTTCGATTTGCTAAAGTCACATTTTCCTCCAGATATATTTGAACTATTTAAATTTACAGTACATGCAGGTTATTTTGCATGGAAAGGGAAGATATACAAACACTAGCTGGGACAGCAATGCCCCCCCCCCTCTTTTAGCCAATTTCTACACACACACTTAGAAAAGCTAGCAATGAATACAGCCACTCTCAAACCAGCAGTTTGACTATGCTATGTTGATGTGTTTGCTATTTGGCCACATGGTCCAGACACCCTGGATACATTTTTAGTGCATTTAAATAACCAACACCATAAAATCCACTTCACAATTTAACAGGAAGCTAATGGCTGTCTGCCCTTCCTGGATACACTAATCACACGGCTTCCAGATGGGTTCCTTATCTTTTACTGTTTATAGAAAATCCACACATAAAGGGAGATATTTGAACAAACAGTCACACCATTATCCAGCTCACCAGTATGGTATCCTAAAAATACATCTAGCTCTGTGAAATCCCCTCCATTGCTTATCACACAAGACTACAGCAAAACTATTACCATCCCATACATTCAAGGCACATCTGAAAAGATATCTAGAGTGCTCAATAAATATCAGCTATGCACCAAATTTAAACCTTATGTCAAATTGGCAACTCATCCATTCACCTAAGGGCAAACTCTCTTCTTTATCACATCCAGGAATTCACAAAGTACCATGTTCTTGTGACCTGGCTTACTATGGAGAGACAGGAAGAACTGTTGACATCGACCTTGGTTAACAAAAAAATACATCCGGGAGTACTGTTATGGCAGGTCAGGTCTAGCTGACATGCCTTGCATACTCCTTCACACAGAATCAAATGAAAGAAAATGCTACACAGAAATTATTATAAGTCAGAGAGAGAGAGAGAGATTGTTTATGGAATCAATAGCAACTTGAAAACATACTCCAAATTTCAACAAGTGGCTGCATAAATTTATCAAAAATCTCTGAGATAGTCATTTTAAGATCTAATTGCGAGTATTAAGATCTAATTAATACTTTTTTCTCTCTTTTTTTCAACATAAATGGTACCTAATTAGGACTTCAGTTCCTTGTACTATCCTTTACAAATTTTTTTAAACTAGTCTCGCCGTTATACCAAATTGTTGTTGTTTCGTGTACTTTGCCAAACTGTTTTTGGGCTCTGAAGAAAAATATCAGCTAATAAGGTATTAAACATTAATTATTTTCTTCTCATCTGCGTTATAATCAATACCGTGAAAATAAATTAACAGGATATTAATAAGTTTTCTTTCTAATATCCCATTTTTTATTTCATTTTTCTATTCGTCCCATCATTTCCCTGAATTTTTTTTAACTAATTTGTAGCCTTCAATATTTAATCGACTGTTTATTTTTCAACCTGATTTTTTAGGATCCATGTGTTAAAGCAAAATGTATATACTATTGGTTTGTTGTTTTTCCTTATCTTTTGAAGTTTAATTTCTTTCCATTAAAAGTAGTTCCTGAATCGTTTAAGTGTATTATTTGTTTTGTAGATTCAGTCTTAAGAATGAGATTAATCTTTCTTTTTATTTACATAGTTTTTATCTTTTCATTGTTTCTTTTCAATGCAAATTTATTAAAGGTAATTAAATTTTTTTTTATGAATCTTCAGAATTTGAACTAGATTTATTTGAGAATATCATCATTATAGAATGATGAACTGAAATTAATATATCTATTTTGACATTAGGTTGAAAATTGTTCAAAATAATGGTGTGGTCCATATAGATTATAAAGAATTAAGATGCTAAACCGCTCTTAGATTTAATGTTACAGTTGAGGAACATATGTTGAATATCTTTCTTTTAAGGTTATATCTTTAGTTTTTAGCTATGAATTTAGCTTAAATTTCAGTTACAGTATACACACACACACACACACACACACTGGGTGATCCAAAAGTAACAGAAAAAGTAAAAATTCAATAATTCGAAAAGTATAGACAGTAGAACGATGCGGTTTTCACAGAAATGCATAGAAAGACATGGGATTTTTTTTAATAACGAAAAATTTTATTACCACGATAGTTACATTTGACACCGACAGGTGCCGCTTCAGTTGTGTCAGTAGTTGTACAGTGGTGCAGCACAGCTAGGATTACAAATGTTCAATGTGACCGCTGTCATTCATGAGAATGGATGTCGGACATGGCACGACACCCTGCACAGCATCGAAGAGGGTTTCAGCTGTAATTCCTGTCACATGATGGCAAATAGCTTCTTTCAACATGGCCAATGACGTCAGCTGACCTCTGTACACCTGTGACTTCAAGTAGCCCTATAACCAAAAGTCACAAGGCGTAAGGTCTGGAGATCTTGGCGGCCATTCGTGCGGGAAAGAGTGACTGAGGACACGGTCATCGCCAAATGTCGATCGCAGCAGGTGCCGGACAGGCCCTGTGATGTGCGGAGGTGCTCCATCCTGCATGAATGTTACACTATGGAGCGCTTGCCTCTCTTAAAGCGTTGTATAATGCTTGCCTGTGACAGAAACAGTTCAAAATGTACCGCCGTGAACTTCCTCAAAGAAAAAGAGGCCTATAAATAATGATGCAATGAACCTACACCATGCTGTCACCTTTGGCAAAGGGGTTTCCAGAATTGTGTGTGGGTTCTCTCTCACCCAGATGCAGCAGTTGTGCGCATTTACACTTCCATTAAGCGAAAAGTGCGCCTCATCAGTCCACAAGACATTTGACAGCCAGTCTGCATTGTTTTTCATCTGTTAAAAAGCTCAATTTGCAAATTCATGATGTTTATCAGTTCCTGTACGTGTTATATTGGTTTCAGTTCCTGTACGTGTTGGATTTTGTAAGGATACCTCTTGAGGATGATCCTGAGTGATCGCCACACAGTCCTGTACGAAATGCCAGTTCGTCTTGAAATTTCACGCGCACTGCATTCCCCAAGTGCGGAAGCTGCCGTTTGTGTGTCAGTCTCGTGCACAACTGCAATAGTTTTTTTGGGTCTCCCGCTTGCACGTGCTTCCAAACTGCCAGTGTCCTCAAACCTTTTCATCATAGCTATCAGTGAGGAACAAGACATCAGTCCTTTTCCACTTCTAATACCCTGCATCGAATGATAGGTGTGCAAAGCCACACTTGCACATTCGAAGTTCTGATAATACAGCTTAACTAAAAGTGCTTTATCTCGTAACGATAACATGCCTCACCTTGGCAGAACATTTAACTTCAGTAATAAATGTTAAATGCTTAAAGTTTAACTTCAGTATTCACTACATCTGAAATTTACGTACCTTACATTTAAATAGTGACAGATAGCAGCTCCAGGACCGCTACAGCGCTACCTGTCAGTGACAAATGTAACTATTCTGGCAATAAAATTTTTCATTATTAAAAAAAAACCATGTCTTTCTGTGCATTTCTGTAACCACATCGTGCTACTGTCTATACTTTTTGAATTATTACTTTTTCTGTGACTTTTGGATCACCTGGTATGTATATTGCTCTATATGTGAACAAGCTCTCGCTTTACTCACTCCTATTTTTGATATGTTCAGATCTCCAGTCAAGATCATATTTCTCTCCTTGTGCTGACTTCCATATCTAGCATAGATCCAATGCATCCATAGTCTTCTTAGACTCTGTATGGTTTAGTATCCTCTTTCTGCTTCTTGCATTTTCAACTTCTGGCACTATGTAGATCACAGGTCTATCTACCCTTGGAATGCTGTTCTTGATTTAATATACAATGCTTGGAAAGAAGTCAACGGAAACCCCCAAAGGGCAAGATGCATTGCCCATAATGAATCACGTGTAAATTGGAGAAATATGATGCTCCCAAGCCAGTGCAACTATGTCAGGGCAAAATCACTGCGAGATGGGAAATGACAGAGTTTGAAAGAGACCCTGTGATAGAATGCCATGCTGCAGACATATCTGTTTGGAAAATTGTTGACAAATTGGGTCATCCCAAGTCAACAATCAGTGATGCTATACTGAGATGGAAGTGCAACCTACCTTTGACAACCCACCACACTCAACGAACGTGACCATAGGACGCTACAAAGGATGATATATAAAAACTGCCATCCATTGGCTGAAACATTGAATGCAGAGTTCTGGGCATTGATTGGAACATGAATCTGTACAAAAACATTCAAAACCTAGGCTCACAACATGGGTTTCCATGGTAGGACTGCAATATGCAAGCCCCACATTACCTGAATCTATATGTAGCATCATCTTCAGTAGTGCAAAGAGCATGTACAGTGGGATGTGGAAGCTTGAAGAGCTGTGTTATGGAACAACAAATCATGCTACACCCGCTACCAAGCAGATGGATGAGTGTGGGTGTGGCAGATGCCCAGTTGAACGTCTCTTACTAGAGTGCGTAACCCCAACTATGAAATTCAGAGGTGGAGTGGTAGGGTCCTGCTTTTCCTAGTTTTGCCTCAGATCTCTGTTTGTGATACCACAAACAATGAACTCTGAGAGGTGTCTGAATATTCTGAACAATGCAATGGTTCCTACTTTGTGGCATTTATACTATTGTCTTGCTGAAGGAGACCACCATCTCTTTTCAGTAAGACAATGCACCATATCATAAGGCTGCTGCTGCTGTAACTGCATGGTTTATGGACATGAATGTCGCTATGCTTGACTGGCCTTCACAGAGCCCGGATCTCAACATCATAATATAACAAATAAAATCAGAACTTTGTAAACAGTAGATGAATTAGAACATTTTCATTTGAGCTACTATAAGGGATGAGCAAAAAAGGTGTTTTTGTCTTAGAACAGTATTTCCCCACGTTTTTTGGATCATGCCCGCCTCAAAGATTTTGATGTCCCCCCCCTCGCTGACAATGGCAAGTGTTTTGAGTATATCAGTGATGAGGTAACGAATGCAACATCATTTTCTAATTGCCCCCCGGAATATTCATATTGTCCCCCCTGTGGGGCGTATGCCCCACATTGAGAAACACTGTGCCTTAGGATAATTTCTTAGTTTGAGCTGTTGTCTTTTAAAACAAGTTATTCATGTATCTTATTTCCATAATAGGAATTTATTTGGAGATTAAAGTGAAATATATTAAATACCAATAATACCTTCAAGAAGTCAGAAACTTACTGTTTCAATATTGTAACGTGAACTGTTTAGTGCACTAAGAGATTCAAAGAAATTCAACATATCATGTTTAGTATGATTCCATAGACTTCCTAATAGATATACTCTGATACGTTTATTGAATATAACTTCTCGTAAAGCATTGTCTATTGTAGACCAATACCTGTGGGGAAGAGAGTCAATGAAATTATTACAAATCATGTTAACTTTTTAACATGTTACCAGTAATTAACATTCATAAATTTAAACTATCAAATGTACAGTCAACTCTTATTATAATAAACTACAGAAGTGTCTGGACCAAAGTTCAACAGTATCAATTCTAAAGGAAGTTCATTATAACTTTTTCATTATAACAAACATTTCCTTCAGTTCTTAAAATTTTGTAATGAAAGTTCACTGTATGTTTATAGCTACTTGTTAATTTAGTTTAAAAAGTATTAGTTTACTGATGGTTATTTAATGCACTGTAAAAATAAAAATCACAATTTTATATTTTTATTTATTATTTTAACTGATATCACTTTATACTCTGATATTAAAAAGTCAACATAGATAGCCGAGGTCTATGTAATAGAGAGGTCTGCAGATTTTGCAGTGTCACCTTTAACATCCAAAGCACTCTGGGAGCTAGCTAATATTTAAGTCCGACTATATTTTTTTTAAAGTTATGTGTATATGCACAGAACATCAAAGCCCATTTGGCCTGTTACATATATCTTCCAAGAGTAACTCTTGCGTTGAGTGAAAAGTGCAAGGGAAAAGCCAATCTTTTTTCATATAAACATATTACAAATACCATCTCCTCAAGTATCTAAGAAATTTAAGTTCGCTCTTTCTTAAATGCACTGAAGTTATCCCAAGAATATAAATCTCATCCTATTCAGACATTTGGGTGTTTTCAAAAGTAAGATTGAAAGAAAAGGGATTCTTTTGTAAAAGAAACAACACAAGACTGACTTTTATTTCACTAGTGTGCAGAGATTAACAATGTTATCAGAACATCCTCCTGAAGAATGGTTTGGAGATGAGAACTTAGGTTTTAAAAGTTGATATTCTATTCTGGAAGTTTTGGTAATACATATGGTGCCAGATTTGTCACATGAGAAGGAGTACAATGTACCATAAACAGCAAGATTGGGGATTGGATTTGCACTGATACATAAGACGAGGAGAGAGTAGATAAAAGAACAGAGCTTTGTGGAATACATTATGCAAGTCTCAGGATGAAGTACAATGTGCACCCAGACAGAGATAGAATGAGCAACTACTTGAGATTTCCCCAAACTTTTCCATCATGACATGTGTCCAAAGGCAAGTGACATAAGTGCAAGAAGAAACCTTACTGACTGATATAGTGGCAGAATAAATACCAGCAGTACTTCATTAGTGGTGTGTTAATGGTTTACTCCATAATTTATAAAGAAAAAAATGAAAGAAACCTGATGGTAAAAATTAATCACCTTTCTTAGAAATGGATTGAACATGGGATCACATAACAGGAAGGAAATAGAATTTATACACCTGCTGAGAGATAATTACTTAAGACAGCATGTGATGGAGCAGACTAGGGATGGGAGAGTATTGGACCTGGTGATAAGATCAGAAGAGCTATCCATAACCAAGGTGATCACACTGCCTCTAATTGGTGAAAGTGACCATGAGAATTTGACTTGAAAGATTGTACCACATGAGGAATATTCTGTCAAGAAAGGGGGGTATATGTGGAACTACGAGGCAGGCGATTATGAAAGCTCAGGAAGAAGCTTAAATCTGTGTCATGGCATAAAACACTGCAGTTAAGGTTTTAAGGATCATCTAGAGGAAGTATAGATAGTTAAGGATCATCTAGAGGAAGTAATATTAAATTCATGTGTAGAGGCTTAATGGATTGTATACAACACTCAGAAAGGATTAAAACAGAATTTAATACTTCCTATATTTCGTCTCAGTCACTGAGACATCTTCAGGGATTACAAAAAAACTAATGTAACATATATACAAATAACACACAATACTAAGCCCAACCACGTGGGTGACACTAAAGTCCTATCTAGGTGGAGCGCCCTCTAAGGGCGGTTGTAGGTGGCCTGGAATGTAAAGCGGGACTTCTGGTGATAAGTGTTTCCTAAGATTGGGAAACTCTTATCACCAGAGGTCCCACTTTACATTCCAGGCCACCTACAACCGCCCTTAGAGGGCGCTCCACCTAGATAGGACTTTAGTGTCACTCTCGTGGTTGGGCTTAGTATCGTGTGTTATTTGTATAAATGTTATATTAGTATTATATTTACAGCTATTTTGCCTGCTTCTGTTTAGGAGTGCCCTTGTTTAAATGTCATTGGCTTTTTACTCACAGATTCTTAGGGCATTGTAGATGTATATTTACCAATAAATATAGGTAGCATAAAGGAAAAGAAATTTACACATACCTTTTTCTGGGTGTTGTGGCTTTTCTTCTTTCTGCGATGTCCAAACTACTGTGTGTGTGTGGGGGGGGGGGGGGGGGGGAAGCAATGTGGGAGAATTAAATAGAAATAGAAAAAAACCAGGTTTTTTGAATAATATATATATATATATATATATATATACACATATACACACACATATATATTATATTATTAGGGATGGGCGGAGCACTTTTTTTTATATTTATATAGGGTGGGAAAGGGTGAAGGGGTTGAAAACAGCAACTGATTTTTAGAGGGAGGGGAAGGGAGTTGACGGGGTGCGGTCTGTTTCGACTATGCTTGGTCGTCTGAACACATGGAGGAAGTGGATGCTGTCAGGTCGGGTAGGTGCTTCTGCTTTTGAAGTGTTTGTGTTACTGCCTATTGGTCGGGGTTGTGACTTCAATTTTATGTTGTGAAGCTTCCAAACATCAAATGTGAAAAAATTTTCACATTTGATGTCCATAGATGCCGTATGGTCACTGCTGTACCTCAGATAGTTTTGGCAATGATGTCTTCTGCTAAAATAAGTGATGGGGTCACAGATTCCCTTTCCACACAGAGTTTGTAGGATTGTAAGACAGTCACAAACATCCATGCCCATGGTGGGATTCGAACCCCACGGCTTCTTGGCTGGAAAGCAGACAAACTAACCACTCGGCCAACCAGGCCGGCAGTAGAGATAAGGAAGTTATTCTTCTTTATAAAGCAATGATATGCCCACATCTGGATTACTGTGCTCAAGTCTGGTCCCCTGGGTTACTTGGGGATGAGGAAGCGGTGGAGAATATTCAGAGGCAAATAACCAAGATGATGAGCAAGCTGTGGAATGTTCCCTATTAGGATAAACTGAAGGTGTGTGGATTGAGGAAGTTGGATGATAGGAGAAAAAGAGGGGAGATGATAGAACATTTAAGTTGCTTAAAGGGTTTTATAGGATAGATGCAGGTGAAATGTTTCGGCACTTGGCTAGAAGGACAAAGAACAAGGGGATCATCCCTGGAAGTTGAATAGAGTTGTGGTTAGTAAGAGTGCAAGGACTAGATTTTTTGCTTGAAGAGTTGTGAATGAGTGGAATGGATTGCCAGAGTCAGTTGTGAGTGCCATGTTTGTTAATGGGCTCAAAGAGAGGCATGGATTGTGTGGATAGATTGGGTTTCCTGCAATGACTCTTCAGACCTCATGGAAGTGCCATATTATAATAATAATAATAATTTCCAAGCTGAAGTTTGGATATCAGTGGAATAGCATAATTAAAAGATAACAGAAGTTAAGTCTGAACACAAATCTTCAAAACAAAACACCATAAAACCCAAGAGATTTTCTGATTATCCAGTCTGGATAAGAGTCTTCTGATCGCTTTCTGATGAAAAATCAAAGGGGACATTGAATGTTTTGTGGATGAAATGGTAGGAAAACATTTACCAAGATTGTCTATACAAGAATTGTAGAAGCAAGAAAGTTGGCTTTTCTGTGTATAATAATGATGTAAACAAAACCATACAAGTGCAAAAGAGGAAAGTGAGATTTGACAAAAGTTATGACTAATACTTTTTTTCAATTTTCAAGTTTCCTGCTTTTAGTCCTTCCAAATTCAGTTTTGGATACACAAAAAAGGAAGATGAAGATTTCAACAAAAGCAAGCACAGTATATCAGGTTCTTCTCCTGTATCCTTGGAAAACAAAGATTTAGATAAGGGATGAGAACTTACAGCAAAATGGAAAAAAATGTTTTTCATACAGTATGGATTGCTTTCGTGATAAATTTAGTGCAAATGTTGTGATCAGAAAACTGAAAACAATAATCCAACAAAGAAAATGAAGCACAGGAGTAAAATTTAAATATCCTATTTAGCATTTTCATAATACCAAACGCATGGGCGAGAATAGCTGTGTGAGTATTGCTGTGTTCTATGGAAGAAATCGACAACAGATTATGATATGGACAATCAACATCCATAATATACTTAGAAGGGTTGCTAATGAGTAAGAGATCTAGGGTATTGGGAGAGTGGTTGGGGTTATCTGTTAGACATGAATGATTTGGTGATAACAAATGTCTCAACATCTCTGCATGTTAGATTACTGCAGTTGGAAAAGGCAAGCTAGCTAGAGTTGTGAACATTAATATCTCCAAGGAAGATAGATGACTTCACTATTAGGAAAGCTGAAGTGAAGAAAATCAACATTTAAAGAGAGGAGGCCATAAATTTCAGAATGGTGGTGATATGGAGAGTGATAAAGACACCAAATGAATTTAATAAAATGGGGCAGATAGATTTTTAGCTAAAGAAGATCAAAATGAGGAGAATCCTATTTTGGAAACTCTCTAACATGAACAGTTAAAGGATGTAACTAGCAAAATTAAACCACGTCAATGAACATCAGGTTATCAAATTTTTCATAAGAACCACAAACATTGCAGTACTAAGTTATTTGCAATTTAGAAAAATATCAATTTGCTAGTCTTCTGTAATGGAACTTGAGTACACCACACATTCAGTTTGTGGTATACTATCAAAATATTGAATTTTTTTTTTTTTTTTAATTCTTCTTCTTAAACAGAACTCTTTATACTATTAAATTGTTAACTTCATCATCTTTCTTCTAGCCATTTTTATAACCATTTATGGTTATAGGTCTCCATCTTTCTCTGTTGAAGGCTTCCCAATGCCAACATTCTCCAGACATTTCCACTAGGTCAGCCTTCAAACTTCTGGTCATCAAGGCATTCATCTTCCTTCATATGGATGCCACTGGGCGATTCCCTTTGCCCTTCTATCACTTTTCATCTATGCAATATGTCCTGCACATCTCCATTTCAGTTTTAAAATATCTTCTCCTACATCAACACATTTCTTTTATTCTTATATCATCATCAAATTCCTGCCATGTACCTTCAAGGGGTGTACAGGATATGATAGTACTACATGAAAAAAAATTACATCATTACTAACTTCCTATCTACAATTTTCCTCCAAATCAGTCTGTTACTTGACAAGACTCCAACATTATCAGATCTTATATTTCTATTGTCTAAGGCACATTGTACCGCATCAATCCACCTATATCTTGGTCTTCCTCTGGGTCGTTTTCCTGCCAACCTGGCAGAGAACACTTGTTTTGCTAATCTTTCTTCGCCCATTCTGTTCAGGTGACCATACCACCTGAGATTAGCTCTGCTAATGCATTCCTGGATGTTGACAATGTTAAGTTCTTTCCTAATATCCTTGTTTTTAATATGATATTGCCATCTGTTCATGCCTATAATCTTTCTCGGGAATCTCATATCTGCGGTCTCTAGTCTTTGGTCAAGTGTTTTACTTCTGACCCAGCTCTCAGATCCATAAGTTAAAACTGGTTTGAACACTGTCTTGTATACAGCTAATTTAGTGTTCCTACTAATTTCTCTCTTATTTCATATGAATTTATTCAATTGACTTCCTACCATACCAGCTTTGCTGATTCTGTTGTCTATTTCTATATTTAATTTACCATCTTCAGTAAAAATCATGCCTAAGTAATTGAAATGTTTCACTTGTTCCACAGGTTGTCCATTCACAACACAGTTAACATTTTCAATGATTCTGCCTATTTTCATTGTCTTTGTCTTTTTATTGCTGACCTTCATACCATATTTATTACAACAGCTATTCAATTTAGTCAGAGAATCTTGCAGACTTGTAGCAGATTTATTTAGAAGTATAAATCATCATCCGCATAAAGCAAAGAGCTGACATTAACATCTCCAATTTTGATATCATTTTTAATACCACTTTCCTTCTTAATGTGATCCATATAGATAATGAATAACAGAGGGGATAATGTACATCCTTGTCTCACACCAGATATAACATTAAACAATCTTCCTGTACTTCCTTCAATTCTAACTGCTTAGTTACAACTCAAATAAAGACTAAGTATTGCTTGATATAATGCCCCATTGAAACCATACAACTGTAGCTTGTTGAATAGCTTCTCTCTTGGCAGCTTGTCATATCCTTTTTCCAAATCGACAAAATTTAAATACAGATCTCTGTTATATTCCCACATGCTTTCTCGACTATTTGTCGTAAATTGAAGATCTGATCCTGACAGACTCTATTTGGCCCGAATCCAGCTTGTTCTTCACCAAGCTTTTCTTCCACAATTCTTCTCAACCTTTTCTCAAGTACACTTGCATAGATCTTGCCAGGAACACTCAGTAGGGAAATACCTCTGTAATTCTCACATTCAGTTTTATTTCCCTTTTTATATATGGGTACTATTAGAGCTCTACTCCAATCATAAGGAATTCGTCCCTTTGTCCAGGCTTTCTGAACTATGCAGTGCAGCCACTGTGAGACTCTTATACCACCATACTTCAGCATTTCTGGTCGAATATCATCTACTCCTGCTGCCTTTCCACATTTCAAGCCTTTGATGGCTTTTTCTACTTCAAGTATGGATATGTATTCCTGACTACATGCCTGTTCAGTGTTTTTTACCACTGTGCTGTCATCACTGCTTGTTTCATTTAGCAGTTTTTAAAAGTAATTACTCCATACTTCAAGGATATCTTTTTCTCCCGTTTTCATGTCACCTTTATCATCTCTAACTCCTTTTACAGCACTCTTTCCTCCATTCCTAAGCTTCTTCAACAACCTCCAGAATATTTTGTCACATTCTTCATATTTATTTTCTATATTCTTGCTAAAGTCCTCCCATGACTTTTGTTTAGCTAGTTTTACACAGTGTTTAGCATTCTTGCATTTGTCTCTGTATTCTTAAAGAGCACAAGCTGACTTATTTGACAGGAACTTTTGATATGCTTTCTTCTTTTCCTTCACTGCCTCTTTAACTTCCTGTGTCCACCAGGGAGTTCTGATTTTTTTTATCCTTGCAGACAACATCTCCACATGCCTCTCTGGCAGAATCAATCAATGTTTCCTTCAGAGTTTGCCACTGAATCTCCAAGGTTTGATTCCTGTTCTCAAACACTTTCATTTTTTCTTCAATAATCTTTGTGTATTTTAGTCTACAGTTCACATCTGAGAGCTGCTCAACTTTTATTCGCTTTAAAACTTTCTTACATGTTATTCTTTTCAATATGAAATTCAATTTTATCCTGCTCAAGACTAAATAGTGATCGCTTCCAAATTCAAATCCTCTGTGTCCTGCACCAGGGAGAAAACATCACTATCAACAATAACATAGTCAATGAGACTTTTCTTATTCCTTGCCTCTTCTCTCCATGTGAATTTGTCCACATTTTTATGTTGGAACATGGTGTTAGTAATAACCAGTCCATGTCCTGAGCAGAAATCCAACAGGTATTTGCCATTATTATTAGCTTTGCTCTTTTCTCCAAATTTTCCCAATATATTTATGTATGTCTCACAATTATTTCCTACTCTGGTATTCAGATCACCAACAAGGACCAACTTTTCCTTTTTCATTGTGTCAGTTGCTTTTTCTAAAACATCAAAAAATTCCTCCACTTCTACCTTAGTAGAACCTTCTGTGGGACCATAGGCACAAATAAGTTTCATTGTCCAGTTACCCATTCTCATCTTTGCCCACATTACTCTACTTGAGACTTACTGCCATTCAAGAAGATTAGCCTCGTATTTTGTGTTGAATACTATGGCTACTCCTTTTCCTTGATTGGCATTGCCTGAATATAACATTTTGTATTTATTGCTCTGAAAGATCTCACCAGTTTTGGTCTTTTTTGTTTCAGTCACCCCTATTATGTTGATCTGGTACTTATCTAATTCCTCAGCTAGCTCCATTTCTTTGCCATTCAGGCTTCTTATATTGATAGTACCGATCTTTAAATCTGGTGATGTTGAGTTGGGGTTTGTTTTCAGATTTGTTCCAGTAGCTGACTTTTCGCTGTTCGCCCTGGTTCCCTGGCGAAAACAACGGGGGCCTTCTTTAACTGGGCGACGCCCCAGCCGGCATGAAATTTTGTCATGTCGTACCATCATTTTTTTATTTTGGTTTAACCAATAAGAATACAATTTGGTCAGCTAAATCCCAAATTGCCAGCCCATCCTCGTTCGTTCAGTATCCAAGTAGATACCCAACATGGTGCACCACGAGAAGGTGAGGATTGGACATTATGTCAGAAGCCGTGGTCGGTTCTTCGCATTCCTTTAAAGGCTATGTGGAGGTCTCCTCTCAGTTATACAGCTTTGATCCTTAAGCACCCCCTATTCTTATATCTTCATTTATTATTTTGTCTTCCAGTTTGATGTTTAGCTTGACACTCTCTCTCTCTCTCTCCATTCTATGCTCAGTTTAACTCATTCTGTCCAGTATTTGTTTGGTTATTTGCCATGTCTCTGATCCATATGTCATAATTGGGATGATACATTGCTTGAAAAAGTTTGGCTCTATTTTCTAATTTTATTTTACTGAATAGAATTTTTTTTTTTTTTTTTTTAATTTGCCAAAAGTCATCCAGCCTAGCCTAGCTGAATTTTTTTTCTTATTTCTTCTTAAGAAATTGCTTTTTTCCCCCCCCTAATGTAATGGGTCTACCAAAGTATATATTCTTATACTTGCTCTATTATGTTATCATTTATTGTTATTTGTTCTTCTATTATCTAGTTTCCTTCAATATTAATCATTATTTTAGTTTTTTTTCATAGATTATTTCATGGTTTCTTCTAGTTCTCTTTATTTGTTTGCTATTACTACAATATCAGCATATCATACATTTAGTTTTTCACCATTAATATTAATCCCTTTGCCACACCAACTAGTTCATTCAGAGCATACTCTAATACTTCAGTGAATAATTTGGGTGAAAGCATCTCCTTGGCATACTCCTTTATTTATGTGGAATAGACTGCTGTGTTCATTTAGGATATTAGCAGTTGCTTTTTCATATATTTTTATTTTGTTTATTAGACGTATGTATTTTGGCTTCATGTTTTTTCATTGCTATTAAGAATGGTAATTTTTCAACTGAATCAAAGGCTTCTTTATAATCTGTAAAAGCTAGGTACAATGGTAAGTTATATTTTCTGCATTTTCCTATTAGCTGATTCAATTTTTACTAAATAGCTTAAGGAAATTACCACTTATACTAGGATATACATTAAAATAAATTTTAGTACACTTCCAATATTTCGGCAACGTCATGTTGCCATTTTCACAGAGACGTTTCTCAAATTTGGGAAACCTACAAGACCTTCAGCCCAATCACCCAAGAATACCAACATTGCCCACTAGGGGCCACCATCAGGACTTTTAGGAAAAGAATAGCTTCCTGCTTCGTCCTCACTTACTGTTTGTTGTGCTTGCGTGCACGTGTCTTGTTTTTAAGTTCCTGTGAAAATGGCAACGTGTTGTTGCCGAAACATTGGAAGTGTATTAAAATTTATTTTAATGTATATCCTAGCATACATTGTAATTTCCTTAAGCTATTTAGTAAAAATGCATAATCAACGTCTAAGCCTGTCCACGAGAATAGTTGATTCAATGTCAGCAAATGATCGATTGTGCTAAACCCCTTTCTTAATCCAGCTTGTTCAATGGGCTGAATTTCATCCAAGAAGGAGGAAAGTTTCTTAATGCATCACTATTTGCAAAACACACAAGTGCAAACTTCTGTGTACAGACTCAGCCTTGGCCGTGGCTGCTGATAGTGTACATATTTTTCCAGTGACTGATCTATATCTTGTTAATATTCCTCAGAGGATCTGATGAGGAGTTTTGGGAAGAATGTCTAATATTGTCACTTCATTTGTGCTAGTACTATTGGAGCTGTTTCTAAACAACAGGTGCCTCTATAGATTGCCCTTTGCAGCACTGATAAAAAAAATAAAATAAAATAAAAACTAATATAATAACTAAAAAATAAAAACATGCAGATATATTTTAGCACTGTCAAGACTGCAAAGAGATAATAATTTCACCCATGAAATGTGCTAAAATATACTTGTATGGTTCCTGCTGCACGAGAAGCAGTGATATTGTTTGGTAGTGTGATCTCAGCAAATGCTATCAAATACTCCTCCAAAGAAATGTTTTCTTTTATGGCAAAAGGCAAAAATAAAAATTCTGTTTTCTTTACTGCGATAATGATGGTGATGGTCAGAAAGACTTATGTAATCCTGTGTTCACTGATAAAGTGCTTGTATGTGAAAAGTGTTTTAGGAAATGACAAAATTTTAGTCTTTGATGCTATAATGGCATAAGAACTAAAATTACTGATCTGATTTGGTATATTTTGGTGTATAAAACTATATATCAAGGAAAAAATGTAGGATTGCAATAACAGTTTTAACAGTTTTAAATGATAGCCATAAAATGTGATGAAAACTCAATAAACATCCACCGACCCTGCATAATCTCCAAGAGTTGGAAGCTCAATAACATAAAAATTAGGTCACGACTCCGACCAATTGGAGACAACACAAGCACATCAAAGACGGAAACACCAAGCCGACATGACATGACATAGCCTCTACTTTCTCCACGAGTTCCGAAGACGACGTACTGTCGAAATGGCTCGCATCCCATTCTCCCACCCGTGACCTTTTCCCATCAATCCTTCCTCTTCCTCAAAAAATAGTTTCTATTTTCAGATCCTTCTCTTACCCCCCTCCCAAATACTCTCTACCCACCCTTAATAATAATAATATTATACATATAAAAAACCTGGGTTTTTTCGAACATTTCCCTCACATTACTTTATCCCCACTTTCCCAAACCCTTCCTTTAACAGCACATGTATGCATCTGCTGTTAACAGCAGATGCATAAGGAGATAGCCAACAATCAAAAAAAGGTATGTCCGAATTTTCCTCCTATATTTTATTCTTCATATATTAGTTTTATAACACATCAGTAATGCCCTAAGATTTGAGTAAAAAGCCAATGACATTGTAAAAAGGGGCACTCCTAAATGAAAGTATACTATATTAGCCATAAATACAATAGTTTATCTCAGAGGAGTAACATGGGAATTTTCCCAAAAATAATACCTAATCTGATTTGTTTCCAGTGCCACTGCTCATTTTTCTGACTGTGCAGTAATAGGGATTAGGTAAGTAAGTAAGGGAGTAGTTAAGTAACTTTCTAGCTCACTTGAAATATGGAACTATCTGTTTGACAAAGCTGGTAATCCATCATAGGCTATAGCCATTTAGGTGAACTCAGAGTGAAGGTCAGTGGAAGAAGCTATGCTATTAGAACTATTCATCATTCCTACAAGTTTATGTTCTCTTCAAAATTACCACATTGCCAGTGTTTAAAATGCACTGATACACCCATTTTTCAGGGATATTTTTTGGGGAAAAAATTATTTTATTGAAAAAAAAAAAACAAATTTTTGAAAATAATTATAACATCTTATCATACATTGACTGAAAACAATTTCAGAGAATTTTGGTGTAAAACTATGTATCAATGAATAAATGTAGGATTGCAATAATAGTGTTAATCTTCATCCTCATCTTCAGAACTAGACAAATTATCATCTAGAATCTTTTTCATATTGAAACAGTCATTACTTTCTTCAAACAATAAATCATCTTCAGTACTCAAAGGCATTACTAATACCACTTCTTAAATGATTTGATAATAATTTCTGGTTTTATTCCATTCCATTAGGTTTTAACCCAATCACAAACTTCTGAAATTGTAGATTTCTTTCTTCTTCATGTTGGTGTTACTTCAAAATCTAAAGACTATACACAGTTATTCCATCTCTCCTTCATGAATCCTTTCAGTGGCTTATTAATGGAGACATCTAAAAATTGTAGCTGGCTGGTTAAACCTCCTGCAATTAAAGCTAACTGAGTTTTAAACGGCTAAGTTTATTCTTGATAGCCTCAGTTCTGTGGCAACAAAATTGACCCCATATTAGCAGAGCTGGTTTCTTTAACATTCCAAAGGGATGACTGGACCATACATTTTCTATTCACAATTTCATTCCCTCTTCATCCATCCACAGCCTTTAAGGTGTGCATGAATATAAACTCCAAGTAAGCAAGTTTTGTTTGGGTAAGGTCTTCCTTTTAAAAATCAACAAAAAAAAAAAATAATAAAATAAATAAAAAATGCACGAAAAAATGACTTTTTTCATGCTCACAACTTTAAACAATGCTTTTTGCATCTTTGACATCTACTGTTTTGTTTGAAGGCACGTCGAATGTCTTAGGTACCTCATACCTATTTCCTATTTGTGATAGTTCCAAGTTCCCTTGTTTCCTAGAATTAATATATTAATACTTATGAAAGTTAATAAGTTTATTTTCATATTCATCCAGCATCTTTTATTATTATTCAGACCTCCATGGAGTCAAAAGACTCATTGTGGGAGGTCATTTTTAGGAAATACAAAGTCTATCAATACCACTCCTTGAACCCATTAACTGTCCCCACTCCAACTACTCTCTCAGGCAATGCATTCCAAGGTTCAACCACCCTCTACACAAAGAAACCACTCCTCACCTTCTTGCGCACAGCCTCCTTTCGTAACTTCCAAGGATGGCCCCTTGTCATCGCTGCTTCCTGCCGTTTCACCAAGTGAAAGAACTTTACAATATCTACCCTGTAACTGCCTCTCAAGAGTTTAAAAGTCTCGACCATATCACCTCTCTTTCTTCTATCTGCCAAACTCTGCAGTCCACATTCCCTCAGTCAATCCTCATAACTCATATTGTACAGTCCTGAAACCATCTTTGTTATCCGCCTCTGAACCCTTTCCCACAGTCAATTTATCCCCTTCAATTTGATAAGAGAAATCTGATAAGAGGGAGCCATAACACAAGCAGAGAGGGAGTTGGTTCAATCACCAAGAGCAGGAGGGAGATCATATAAGAGTAGCTTATTGAGAAGATCTTGATGCCAGACAGAAATCAAAGGCAACAACAGAAAACCTGAAATCCATGTCCAAAAGTGGGCAAAGTCAATGAGGATGTCTGCTATAGAATGAAAATGGTGGAATATTGGTGATCCCTAATTAACTGATAGGTCTCCAGGTGGTGAAGAAGCTAGCCATTCTCCATCAACTTTGATGGAGGATGGCTAGCTTCTTCAACTTTGAGAGTACCAATCTTGAGATATCAGGAACAACCACGAGTTTCTCCAAATCGTTCCATGATGTGTCCAAAGATTAGCAAGGAGGTCTGCTGTAGAATGGTGGAAACCATATTGTAATCACTAATTAAATGACAGTCTCCAGGTAGTGAAGACCATCATTTAATTAGTAGTCTCATCTTTGAGTATACCAAAATGGGAGCAAAGGGATGACAGTTTGCTGGATAAATCCCGTTTTAGTTACACCTGTCTAACCATGGCACTTAATGTATTATTCTTGTTGCAACCATCATGTCTGACTGATATAAAGAAAAAATTGTGTCATTTTACTCTGTGATATCAATTATACTTGCCAAGAAATTATATTCTTGTCTAATCCATTACAGCGCAACATAACTGCAAAGTAAAATGATTAAACATTACCTAGGTGGCCAACATTATGACCAATGTTTGCCTTGGTACCATGCACCCTGCAGAAACCACCATGGTGAAAAGTTTTTCACTTACTCACTTTGGTGCTAGTTTCATATGGAATTTAAAAAAATATTAAAGTGAATAAGAAAAGTGTTACCTTCCTGTCTGTTTCAAGTATAAAAATAAATAAATAAATAAAAGTGCTCAACAATCTCTGCCAGTGGTTCCAAGGAAAATTCCACAACAGGGTATATGAGTCAAAAATATTCTTGTGACCCTGCTCATGCTATGAATGTCCATCTGAAATCTGCTTAGTAAGATATGATTAAAATATTACCTTAAGAAAATATGAGTTTAAAAATTTAACACATACTTCAACTTTTTTTTTGTTGTTGTTGTTTAGTCTAAAAAGGGATTCTTCTTATTATTGTTAAACAGATGTCTTCGTGTTGGAAAGTTTTTCACTTAGTTATAAATTAAATTAAAGATGCCAAGAAATTATACTCTTCTTTAATCCTTTATCTAAGTGTAAGCAAACAAAGTTTATACATGGAGTATCTTCACTACTAGGTCACTTGTATATAGCGGCTAATGACTTCACATTAATCTTTTTGTTTTCACTGCCTTGAATATGATCCACGTAAAGGACATCCAAAAAGTGTAACAACACCAGAAATCATTGATTGAGTGGTACTGGATGGATATGGTATTGGATGACAGGCGAGTCAAAGTGCATGAAATTGCTGAGACTATTGGCATTTTTAAAAATTTCTAAACAGTGCTTAGAGCATTTTAACAAGAATAAAACTGATTTTGTGTGTCGATTTATTACTATGGATGAGACTTGGATTCACCATTACACACCAGAATCCAAACAGCAGCAACAGAAGCCAGTTGTTCAGTGCCAAAGAAGACAAAGTCTGTTCCATCAGTAGGAAAGGTCATGGCATTGGGATGATAAAGGCATTTTGTTTATTAATTATCTTGAAAAGGGTAAAACAATAACCAATTAATATTATTGTTATAATTATATAATATATTGTATAATACAATTAATACACTGTCAATTCCTTAATTATTAGTTATCATGTATAACCAGCGTATAAGCCTCTCAACAAGAACAATTAATATTATTCCGATCTTTTAACCCTTTCTGACTTGACAAAAAAAATTTTTTTTTTTTTTGTCAGGTCAGAAAAAACCATCTTTCATCAGGACAATGCACCTGCCCACAAAGGTGTTTTGGCAATGAGAAAATTAAGGGATCTGCACATTGAATTGTTGGAACATCCACCCTATTCCCCAGATTTGGCTTCCTCTGACTTCTATCTTTTCCCAAAACTAAAACTCTTCTTCGCTGGTCAGCGTTTTTCTTCGAATTAAGAGCTGAGAACCACTACAGGGACAGAATAATGATGCTGGAGCATCACTGGAATAAATGTATTAGTCTTAAGGGAGATTATGTTGAAAAATTACAATAATTTTGAAATTATAAATTCGTTTTTTTCATTATTGGGCCAAAATATAGACCACCCTTGTAGTTTCTGCAATGTTTCATCAATCCAAAATGACTAACTTTACACTCCCCAACAATACACCAACATACATCATCATTTACACATAAAACCATCATCATTGTCGTTCAGTCTACTATGACAGCACCCATAAAACCAGAATGATCAAATCAGTTATGTCCTTTATCAATCTCTCCCTAACTTGACATCAGCAGCATATAAATAGATATCTTCTAGAATATTCCAAATATCATTTATATAAAACTTTGACAACAACAACACTGGTCAAGCTCCTCTTAAGCCAATCATCTCCATACATAATTTTATGATACCTGAGTCAGTCAGCTACTCTACTATCTATGACGTAAACCTTGTTTGCATCCTTTAAGCATATAATAAATAGTATCATGATATATCCATTCTCTTTATTAAACTTTGCTGTTGCTCTGTTACAGAAACAGCAGGCTGCTAAACAAAAACTGCCTTTAACAAAGCCATACTATCCTCCATTGAAGATCAGTGTTATCTATCCACATCTAAATACAGGTCCCAGCCTTTATACTTTAAAAATGACTCTAGAGCTATTGATTAGTATATAATTGGCTGCATGAATCCTAGCTCTACTCTTGTTTAATGGAATTATCTTGTGTTCCTTTCATTGATTAGGAATCTTGTTCATTTTGCAAAACAGCACAAATGCAGGGACATTGGTAATTCTTCTTCACGTTACTTTAGCACTGGCACTGATATCCCATCTAATCCCACTGTGTTCAACTGAAGAGCTTGAAATAGTTTTAATATCTCTAACTTACCCATCTCTATTCTTCCTCCACACATAATTTTAGAAGGACTCTTGTTATTACCTAAATCATTATATATCTAATTAGCTTCTGATGAGAATGAAATAAGATTAAAAGAAGTTATCAGGTAAGCAGAACCATTTTAAATATTATAATGAAAGGAGAAATCATTCTGGTCCCTAACAGTAAGTCTTTTCTCGTGATTATATTGCAAATCCTAATCCAAAACAGATTTAAAAAAAGAACACAGTGTATCGTTATTAAGAATTTCAGTTTCACTATATCTAAAACTTACTTCTGAGGCTTTGTGTAAATAAGTGCAGGGATGTAATCCATGACAGCAATGTAAATAAACTTCTCTGCCTTATATATTGTATCTAGAATACTATCAATGTCAGTGGTTCGCCCTTTAGGGCAGAACTGAGGAGGTGAACTCTAAAAATATTATAATACAAAAATTTATGTAATCACTGTCTACTTTAATAGCAATGTTATTACATTTGATAGTTTCTTATGAATATTAGCAATAAAACTCATATTTATAACTTCCTCTTGGGAGATGAGAATTTAGTAGATCCACAGTTGATAATATCAACTGAGTAAGATATTTAAAACTATAATACCTAACCTTACCTACCATACAAAATTATTTCTGAAGTTCTGATTGAGATTGATAACATATTGTTAATGTGTGTGCTACATGATAAATACTAGTTCACTATTCCACGTCCAAGATTTAAGATAAAACTTTTTAAAATATATGTGTTAAATATACTTGTAACAATGAGTTATATTATTTTTTGTTCATTTTTACAAGTATGTCCAAAATTTAAGTTGTGTATCTCAGCTTAACATAAACAAGTTAGAAGGGTTTGAGTTGATAATGAACTTTTACTAAATGATCTTAATAATAGGATAAAATCAACTACTTGTTATAGGCAACTAGATGCTTTAAGGTAATGTGCAACTGACATTATGAATTAAATAATAATAATAATTATTATTATGCGACACCTCCAGGGAGAATAAAGACTCATCGAGGGAGAGTGTGCCAACAGCATCGAACGATTGATCCCTTCCAAATACTAACTGCACTCAAACTTGCTTAACTTTTTGCATGAGCCATTATTAGCAGAGGCTCTACCAATCGACCAATCTTTGCTGGCAAATGGTTAACACATAAAAATTATACTTTATTAACTCCCATATATTTCTTTGTTGTTACATGGACATCAGGAAGATAAGAAATGATCAGATGACAACACTCAACTGGTTCAAAAGAAATAATATGCAGTTTTCATAATTCAAAGGGTTACATTAATCATTCATTAAAAAAAAAAAAAAAAAAAAAGTTAACTGTGAATACTTTTCCAAACTTTGAGATACATACAATCAGAACGATTGCGGTTTGAATGGTGTTGTAGGATTTCCAAAGTTTAAAGAAATTATAATCAAAATTCAAATCTAATGAGTGCAGAATCTTGGTCAGATTCCAAAGAACTCATCTAGTATCTATGATTTATTAAAATACTTAAGGAACAGAACAACGTAGTTAAGGATATAAATTAAATTTTAATAAATATTTTCCGATATTTCGGCAATGTCACATTGCCATCTTCTAAAGGAACTTGCAAAAAAAGCACGTGCATGTAGGCACTACAAACACAGTAACTGGGAATGAAGAGATGAAGCTATTGTTCTCCTAAAAGTCCTGATGGTGCCCTCTAGCGGGCTAAGTAGGTGTTCTTGGCCGTTGGGCTGAAGGTCTGCTGATGTAAGCCTCCCAAATTTGGGGCAGTCGCATACAACCAAATTTGTTGAGGTTTGGAGAATTTCTTAGGGCTGAGGCTGATTCCATAAATAGTCTTTCGTATTTGTTACGGTGTATTACTGTAGCTTTCTTCCACCGTATTCTGTGGCATGTATCCAGAGCATGGTCCGCAAGACCAGAATGGCTGTACTTGTGAAACCGGATGTAGTCCTTGTGTTCAGAAATTCTGATATTCGCTGTCCTGCCTGTTTGGCCAAAGTAAGACAGATTACAACTGCAAGGGACCTGGTATACACCAGGTAGGTCTAGGGGAAGTGGTTGGTCTTTAGTGGAGCGGATAAGGGATGCCAATTTTCTGTAAGGTTTGTAACAGGAGGTCAGGTCATGCTTTTTTAAGATTTTGGTAATCTTTTCCGAGGTGCCTCGGATGTAGGGAATGGTGATGGATTTAGAGTAATCCTTGTTGTGGAGGGGGGGAGGGGATCTGTGGTTTGTAGGTTCTAATATTTTTTGGACTTTTTTTGGGGGGGCAGCCATTGGCTGAGAAAGTGTTGAGGATGTGATTTAGTTCAGTGTTTAGGGCCAAGTCGTTTGAACAGATTAGTTTAGCCCTGTTGTATAGTGTCTTCACTACTCCATATTGTTGTGGGGGGGGGGATTGTTGGTGAATGTATCTGCCTGTATGGGTGGGTTTTCTGTAAACCGAGAAAACCAAGGTTCCATTAGGCTGGCAGGTGACTAGTGTGTCTAGGAAAGGGAGGCTGTTTTTTTCCTCTTTTTCCAGGGTGAATTTGATTCTGGGATGTTGGTTGTTTAAGTGTGTTAAGAAGGAGAGAAGTGTTTCAGAGCCATGTGGCCAAATAGCGAACACATCATCAACGTAGCGAAGCCATATGGCTGGTTTTTGTGGGGCAGAGGCTAAAGCTTTTTCTTCAAAGGTCTCCATAAAGAAATTGGCCAAGGGTGGGGAGAGTGGTGAACCCATGGCTGTCCCCTCTATTTGTTTGTAGAATTTTCCTTGCCAAACGAAATAGCCCGAGTTCATTGTGAACTGAAATAAGGCTGAGATATCGGGAGAAAATTTAGCTTGGATTAGCTCTAGAGTTTCCTTGAGTGGGACATTTGTGAATAAAGAGGAGACGTCAAAGCTGACTATTATGTCAGTATGTTGGAGTGTAAGGTTTTCTATGCTGGCTTTGAAATGGGCTGAGTTTTTTTTTATGTGTGATGGTGTGTTGCCAGTATAGTGGGGGAATCAATGCCATCCACTATGGGACGAAATGGCACATTATCTTTATGTATTTTTGGGAGTCCGTAAATACGGGGGGGGGGATATAGAGTTAAATGGCTTTAATCTGTTGGTAACTTCTACAGGCCAAGAAGTGACTCTCTTAAGGAGCTTGTGAAGTTTTCTAATTTGAGAGTTGGTGGGATTGTAATTGATGGGGAGGTAAGTAGCCCGATCTAAGAGAAGAGCATTCAGCTTACCTGTGTAGTCCTTTTGGTTAAGGACTACAGTTGCGTTTCCCTTATCCGCTTTGGTGATAACTATTTCTTTATTATTCTTCATTTCCTGTAGAGCTTTATATTCCTTGTTGGATATGTTGGATTTTGGTGGGACTGCTTTAGAAAGGACACAAGCTACATCCAGTCTCACACTGTTGGCGACTTGATGTGGAAGGTGGCGGATTCTCATGTACTGCTGCTGACAAAGAATTTAAAAAAATACGAGGCCGACAGATGAAAAAATTTGAAAAATTAAAAAAGAACTCTACCGTCCTTCCAAAACTTGCTACCAATACCGTAATCAACCTTTCTTCAGTCACCCTAAAGCCTGAAGCAATCAACACGCTATCACGTGGCCACAACTTCGCGATTGCTCCCAAAAAAATACCCATTGAGGATATTATGATCCAGATCGAACGCGGAATCCGCCACCTTCCACATCAAGTCGCCAACAGTGTGAGACTGGATGTAGCTTGTGTCCTTTCCAAAGCAGTCCCACCAAAATCCAACATATCCAACAAGGAATATAAAGCTCTACAGGAAATGAAGAATAATAAAGAAATAGTTATCACCAAAGCGGATAAGGGAAACGCAACTGTAGTCCTTAACCAAAAGGACTACACAGGTAAGCTGAATGCTCTTCTCTTAGATCGGGCTACTTACCTCCCCATCAATTACAATCCCACCAACTCTCAAATTAGAAAACTTCACAGGCTCCTTAAGAGAGTCACTTCTTGGCCTGTAGAAGTTACCAACAGATTAAAGCCATTTAACTCTATATCCCCCCCCCCCCCGTATTTACGGACTCCCAAAAATACATAAAGATAATGTGCCATTACGTCCCATAGTGGATGGCATTGATTCCCCCACATACAAATTAGCTAAACATTTGGCCAAAGAGCTCACACACTATACTGGCAACACACCATCACACACAAAAAGACTCAGCCCATTTCAAAGCCAGCATAGAAAACCTTGCACTCCAACATACTGACATAATGGTCAGCTTTGACGTCTCCTCTTTATTCACAAATGTTCCACTCAAGGAAAATCTAGAGCTAATCCAAGCTAAATTTTCTCCCGATATCTCAGCCTTATTTCAGTTCACAATGAACTCGGGCTATTTCGTTTGGCAAGGAAAATTCTACAAACAAATAGAGGGGACAGCCATGGGTGCACCACTCTCCCCACCCTTGGCCAATTTCTTTATGGAGACCTTTGAAGAAAAAGCCTTAGCCTCTGCCCCACAAAAACCAACCATATGGCTTTGCTACATTGATGATGTGTTTGCTATTTGGCCACATGGCTCTGAAACACTTCTCTCCTTCTTAACACACTTAAACAACCAACACCCCAGAATCAAATTCACCCTGGAAAAAGAGAAAAAAAACTAGACTAGTGTGTCTAGTCACCTGCCAGCCTAATGGAACTTTGGTTTTCTCAGTTTACAGAAAACCCACCCATACAGGCAGCTACATTCACCAACAATCCCCCCCCCCCACAACAATATGGAGTAGTGAAGACACTATACAACAGGGCTAAACTAATCTGTTCAAACGACTTGGCCCTAAACACTGAACTAAATCACATCCTCAACACTTTCTCAGCCAATGGCTGCCCCCCCAAAAAAGTCCAAAAAATATTAGAACCTACAAACCACAGATCCCCTCCCCCCTCTCCACAACAAGGATTACTCTAAATCCATCACCATTCCCTACATCCGAGGCACCTCGGAAAAGATTACCAAAATCTTAAAAAAGCATGACCTGACCTCCTGTTACAAACCTTACAGAAAATTGGCATCCCTTATCCGCTCCACTAAAGACCAACCACTTCCCCTAGACCTACCTGGTGTATACCAGGTCCCTTGCAGTTGTAATCTGTCTTACTTTGGCCAAACAGGCAGGACAGCGAATATCAGAATTTCTGAACACAAGGACTACATTCAGTTTCACAAGTACAGCCATTCTGGTCTTGCGGACCATGCTCTGGATACACGCCACAGAATACGGTGGAAGAAAGCTACAGTAATACACCGTAGCAAATACAAATACGAAAGACTATTTATGGAATCAGCCTCAGCCCTAAGAAATTCTCCAAACCTCAACAAATTTGGTTGTATGCGACTGCCCCAAATTTGGGAGGCTTGCATCAGCAGACCTTCAGCCCAACGGCCAAGAACACCTACTTAGCCCGCTAGAGGGCACCATCAGGACTTTTAGGAGAACAATAGCTTCATCTCTTCATTCCCAGTTACTGTGTTTGTAGTGCCTACATGCACGTGCTTTTTTTGTAAGTTCCTTTAGAAGATGGCAATGTGACATTGCCGAAATATCGGAAAATATTTATTCAAGGTTAATTTAATTTATATCCTTAACTACGTTGTTCTATTCCTTAAGTGTTTTAATAATGCATAACCAACGTATAAGCTTGTCTACGAGAATTAGTATCTATGATATGATAAATAATGCCAGACTTATTAGGTTTTAGGAATTTTATGTATTCTAATCTCAGCAGAATGGAATGGCCCTTCTGTCCAAAATAACATAGCTGAAAGAAACAAGGGTACTTGATAAATCCAAGGCAAGGAGAGAGAGTAAACCTTGGAAGATGAGAGAAAAGGATAGTTTCTGAAATGGTTTGAAGGTGGTGCTCAGATTAAATTTGTGCACCATTCATGCTGTTTGTTCAGATGTTCCTTTATTGAATATTTTCTGGATGATCGTACGTTTACATTGAACTCTTCAGAGCCATTTTTCCTCAACCTTGTATTTAAGTTCACTCTGTAGATGATATCTTCAGTCTGGTCACACTTTCAGAGACAGAATTACTACATTTTTTTTTGAAGCCTTCGACTCTTCATATATCTAAGAATTACTACAATTTCTGGATAAAATAAACTCTATGTACTCTCATATCAAGTTCACTATTAATATGAATAACAACAGCCTTCCCTTTCTTGATAGTTTAATCAGCACCTCTGTAGGCAATACTCAATTTTGTTTATTGATAGATGCATCCATCTCTCCAGCATCATCCGTCACAGAAGACGGGTATTGCAAAACTCTTATACACTGGGCTAACGGCATCTGCTCTGATTCCTTTCTGATAGTAGAATGAAACAAAATAAAAACCAGCATAATTGCTAATGGGATATAACCATGCTGTTATACATATATCAACTGTCAACCAGACTACAATTGGATAAAAAAAAAATTGCCATCCCCTATTTTAAAGGTGCATCAGAACAAGAGCACAGGTTCTTCACAAGCACAGCCTATGCACCATTTTCAAACAATTTCATAAAGTATCCTCTTTTCAACCATCCACAAGGATAAATTACCAACCACCTTTCTCTCTCTTTGCCTGATGTTTATCAAGTATCCTGTTCCTGCCAACTTTGTTATTTCAGAGAGAAGGACTGTTCTGCTGAAATCAGAATCCAGGAAGAGGAAATGCATCTAATTCCTGAAATCCACCATCATAACTATGGCCAGTCAGGTCTGGCTGACCATACCTTGTTGGATATCTTGCACAGAATTCAATGAGTAAAACTACTATGCTTCACTGAAGCAAATAAAAATGTGAACGACTTTTTTTAGAATCAGCAACTGATTGAAAAACTGACCTAATATTAATAAATATGGTTGTGTCATCACAAGATTTGGAATACTGTAATTCTTAGGCCTAATGCCCAACACCATCGGTAGAGGAAAGGGATGGTGTGTGTGGGGGGGGTCCCCTCAAAGGACCTAAGGCTTTTAGCCTAACTTTTTTCCACTTACTGTTTCAAGTGGTTTTTTTCATGCTTCATCATCATCAAATTCCTGCCATGTATTTGATGATGATGAAGGGGTGTAGAGGATATGTACACCCTGTACCTCAAGGGGTGTACAGGATATGATAATACTACATGAAAAAAATTACATCATTACTAACTTCCTATCTACAATTTTCTTCCAAATCAGTCTGTTACTTGTCAATACTCCAACATTATCAGATCTTATATTTCTATCGTCTAAGGCACTATGTACCGTATCAATCCACCTATATCTTGGTCTTCCTCTGGGTCGTTTTGCTGCCAACCTGGTGGAGAACACTTGTTTTGCTAATCTTTCTTCGTCCATTCTGTTTAAGTTACCATACCACCTGAGATTAGCTCTGCTAACGCATTCCTGGATGCTGACAATGTCAAGTTCTTTCCTAATATCCTCGTTTTTAATATGATATTGCAATTGATGCCATTTGATCACGCCTCTAATTTTTCTCAGAACTCTCATATCTGCGGTCTCTAGTCTTTGGTCAAGTGTTTTACTTCTGACCCAGTTCTCAGATCCATAAGTTAAAACAGGTTTGAACACCGTCTTGTATACAGCTAATTTAGTGTTCCGACTAATTTCTCTCTTATTCCATATGAATCTTCACTAAAAATTGTGCCTAAGTAGCTGAAAATTTTTACTTGTTCCACAGGTTCTCCATTCCAAACACAGTTGACATTTTCAATGAGTCTACCTATTTTCATTGTCTTTCTCTTTTTATTGCTGACCTTCATACCATATCTATTACAACAGCTATTCAATTTAGTCAGAGAATCTTGCAGACTTGTAGCGGATTTATTTAAAAGTATAACATCATCCGTATAAAGTAAAGAGCTGACATTAACATCTCCATTTTTGATATCATGTTTAATACCACTTTCCTTCATAATGTGATCCATATAGATAATGAATAAAAGAGGGGATAATGTACATCCTTGTCTCACACCAGATTTAACATTAAACCATCTTCCTGTACTTCCTTTAATTCTAACTGCTGACTTACAACTCAAATACAGACTAAGTATTGCTTGACATAGTGCCCCATCGACACCATATAACTGTAGCATATTGAATATGCTTCTCTCTTGGCACCATGTCATATGCCTTTTCCAAATCGACAAAACTTAAACACAGATCTCTGTTATATTCCCATTCTTTCGACTATTTGTCGTAAAGTGATCCTGATCCTGACATCCTCTATTTGGCCTGAATCCAGCATGTTCTTCACCAACCTTTTCTTCAACAATTCTTCTCAACCGTTTCTCAAGTATACTTACATAGATCTTTCCAGGAACACTCAGTAGGGAAATACCTCTGTAATTCTCACATTCAGTTTTATTTCCCTTTTTATATATGGGTACTATGAGAGCTCTACTCCAATCATTGGGAATTCGTCCCTCTGTCCAGGCTTTCTGAACTATGCACTGCAGACACTGTAAGACTCGTATACCACCACACTTCAGCATTTCTGTTCGAATATCATCTACTCCTGCTGCCTTTCCACATTTCAAGCCTTTGATGGCTTTTTCTATTTCAAGTATGGAAATGTATTCCTGACTGCATGCCTGGTCAGTGTTTTTTTTACCACTGTGATGTCATCACTGCTTGTTTCAATTAGCAGTTTTTCAAAGTAATTACTCCATACTTCCAGGATATCTTTTTCTCCTGTTTTCATGTCACCTTTATCATCTCTAACTCCTTTTACAGCATTCTTTCCTCCATTCCTAAGCTTCTTCAACAATCTCCAGAATATTTTGTCACCTTCTCGATATTTATTTTCTATATTCTTGCCAAAGTCCTCCCATGACTTTTGTTTAGCTAGTTTTACACAGTGTTTAGCATTCTTGCATTTGTCTCTGTATTCTCTAAGAGCACAAGCTGACTTATTTAACAGGAACTTTTGATATGCTTTCTTCTTTTCCTTCACTGCCTCTTGAACTTCCTGCATCTACCAGGGAGTGCCGATTTTTTTTATCCTTGCAGACAACCTCACTACATGCCTCTCTGGCAGAATCAATCAATGTTTCCTTCAGAGTTTGCCACTGAATCTCCAAGGTTTGATTCCTGTTCTCAAACTCTTTCATTTTTTCTTCAATAATCTTTGTGTATTTTAGTCTACAGTTCACATTTGAGAGCTGCTCAACTTTTATTCACGTTAAAACTTTCTGACATGTTATTCTTTTCAATATGAAATTCAATTTTATTCTGCTCAAGACTAAATAGTGATTACTTCCAATTTCAAATCCTCTGATGGAAAACATCACTATCCATAATAACATAGTCAATGAGACTTTTCTTATTCCTTGCCTCTTCTCTCCATGTGAATTTGTGCACATTTTTATGTTGGAACATGGTGTTAATAATAACCAGTCCATGTCCTGAGCAGAAATCCAACAGATATTTGCCATTATTATTAGCTTTGCTCTTTTCTGCAAATTTTTCCAAAATATTTTTGTATGTCTCGCAATCATTTCCTACTCTGCTATTTAGATCGCCAACAAGGACCAACTTTTCCTTTTTCATTGTGTCAGTTGCTTTTTCTAAAGCCTCAAAAAATTCCTCCACTTCTACCTCAGTATAACCTTCTGTGGGACCATAGGCACAAATAAATCTAATTTTTCAGTTTCCCCTTATTACTCTACTTGAGACTGCCTGCCATTCAAGAAGATTAGCCTCGTATTTTGTGTTGAATACTATGGCTACTCCTTCTTTTCCTTGATTGTCATTTCCTGAATATAACATTTTGTATTTATTGCTCAGAAAGATCTCACCAGTTTTTGTCTTTTTTGTTTCAGTCACCCCTATTATGTCGATCTGGTACTTATCTAATTCCTCAGCTAGCTCCAGTTCTTTGCCATTCAGGCTTCTTATGTTGATAGTACCGATCTTTAACTCTGGTGATGTTGAGTTGGATGTTTTCAGACTTATTCCAGTAGCTGACTTTTTGCTGTTCACCCTGGTTCCCTGGCAAAAACAACGGGGGCCTTGTTTAACTGGGCAACTCCCCAGCCAGCATGAAATTTTGTCATGTCGCACCATCATTTTTTATTTTGGTTTAACCAATAAGAATACAATTTGGTCGGCTAAATTCCAAATTGCCAGCCAATCCTCGTTCATTCAGTATCCAGGTAGATATCCAACAGGGTGCACCACGAGAAGGTGAGGATTGGACATTGGGTCAGAAGCCCTGGTCGTTTCTCCGCATTCCTTTAAAGGCTATGTGGAGGTCTCCTCTCAGTTATACAGCTTTGACCCATAAGCACCTCTTTTTCATGCTTTTACAATTTTAATGTTGTATCCCTGATGATGTCTGCGACTGAGATGAAATACAGGATCCATTAAACTTGTATTTAATTGTTTCTTTGTACTGTATTCATTCCATTAAGCTTAATAATGAGTGACTGATAAGTCAGGCTTGCTTACCATACCACTGACATGGCCATTGCAACTGCAGAACAGCCATCTAGACTAAGCAGAAGTCTCATGCAAACAGCTTGGCAATCACCACACAGAAACATTGTTTTAGAATATCATGTATATATAGTAGATTCTAGTTAATTGGGGCATTAATTAATCAGGGCAGCCATTTATTTGGGGCAAATATTGAAGAATGGAAGCAAATTGAGAACACATAACCCAAAGATGCTTTGCTTATTTAGGCCACCTTGCTGCTTTATCAGGACAGTGGCTGTAGATGGCACAAGTTAGTGAGTTACATAGAGGTTTGCTGTCAGTTAGTGCTGGGATACAGAGTAGAGAGGATGCGTGTATTTTGACAGTGTAACAAATCTATTTACAATGATTGCAAGGTAGCATACTTTTGATTAAAACAGGTGTCTAAATTTTTTAGTAGACAGTGTAACCAACAGTGTAGTGATTTAATTTTTTTTTTTTTAAGATCCGTATCAAGATGCCAAGGAAAGATCTAACATTAGCAGATTAGAAAAGTTAGAAAAAGCCAACTGTCTAACACCAGTTATCGTAAGCTGGCAGAAATAACCTGTGTTTCAAAATCTACAATCGCACATTTGTTAGGCTAGCAGGACAAATTTTGAGAAGAATGGGCGGCACGCAATGGATAACAGGGAAAATTACGAAAATGGAAGTGAGAAGGCAAGGATTCAGATGTTGAGGAGGCTCTCAATCAATGGTTCTCTAATGTAACTGGACAAGCCATGCGTGTTAATGGTTAAATGTTAAAAACCAAATCAGAAGAATTAGCTAGAAAGCTGGACCATGTGAACTTTAAAGCTACAGATGGTTGGTTATCACGATGGAAATTAGACATGAAATGAAATTTAAGAAGGCACACGGTGAGGTGGACAGTGCTGATACTGCAAGCACTGAACAGTGGAAATCAACTAAACTACCTGAAAGTTTAACTTTTTGTTGCAGAAATTTAGTGCTGTATCCCTGATGTTAGTCATGAAATTTATGATGCGATGAAACAGGTCTGTTTTACCATGCCACATCAGACGGTTCCCTGAGCTATAAATTTGCAGCACTGTCAGATTAAAAAAAAAAAAAGCAGTGGATCATGTTACCATGTTGTGCTGCTGTAACATGTCGGAAAGTGACAAATGGAAGCTCTTGAAAATGGAGGTTATTGGAAAAAGCACTAAGCCTCAATGCTTTAAAGGACTTAGAATGGACAGTTTGCCAGTTCTGTATTATGCCAACAAAAATGCATGGATGATTTCTGTTATTTTTCAATGAGTTGGAATGGCTAATGAGTTGGGGTGCAGAACTGCAATGAAATTCGAGAAAACTTTTTTTTGCTTCTGGACAACTGTGCAGCACATCCTCAATTAGTTTGTTTGAAAAACATTCAAGTTGGATTTCTTCCTGCTAACACACCACATCCCTGGTACAGCCACTGGACATGGGAATCATAAAAAATTTGAAGACATTGTATTGTGGAAGACTGATACACTACATCCTTGAAACAATTGACGAAAATCTACTGATGTCATCTTCAACAGGCAAAGGTTACTATTTTACATTTTACAGGCAGTACAATTTGTTGCAGATAGTTAGTGAGAAATAAGCAGCACAACAATTCAAAGCTGCTTTGTCCAATGTGGTTTTAAGAAATCAGACTAGGAAAAGAGACAAATATATGACTGATAATGAAAACAAAATCATTTGGAACTGCAACACATCAGAAACTACGAAAAGTTCTTATGCATTCACAATAGCCTTCAATGTTACAATGAAAATGAAGATTATGAGGATGCAATCATTGAAAAAAAAAAAAAAATGCAACAAAACACCTAAAGACAAGGAAAGTAATAAGACTAATACACCAGAACATGAGCAAGTGATTTGAAGACTAACCAGGAAGTCAGGAAATGTATTGCTGAATTACGATCCTACTTTATGCAAGAAGGCAATAAACACTCCTTTATCTTAATTAGATAACTGTGCCGATTTTGTTCAGTTGCAGTCTAGAAAGCGAACATGTCAGGGTACACTCAATAAATTTCTCCAAAATAATTTTTGATAAAAATATGCTTCTTGGATAGATAACGTATAATTAACCACTTCAGGGCAGGGCCACGCCATGCAGTTGTGCAGATTATGCCCTGCACAAGGATGCATGAAGATGAGGGGCACCATTTCACCACATGAAATAATAAAATATATATATATAAATTTTCTTATTCTTGAATTATATCGTACTATATAAATTACACAATTACAAATTATACTTAATGCAATAAAAATGAAATTTAAAATCAGTCAAATTACTATGAATTCTTAATAATCTAACAATATTTTTAACTTAATACATCACCAGTTTTATTATAAATTTGTTTGAAGTGAGACGTTATCAATATTACCACAGATTTTATTTCACAGAGTAAGTATCGACTCAGCGAAAATTGTATAAATATTCTCGATTGTTTATTCTATTTTTAGTGGAAATTATTAGTTTAAGACAGAAGACCGATGTGTAATTGTGACTGAAACAGTGACATTGTTCTGTAAATTTGGAAGGTAAGAAACTATAACATAATTGATTTTTTTCTTGACAGTAAGCATTTGGTGAGACTTTAAAATAAAAAGGGCGGTAAAATTTACCAGCAAAAATAAATTTTGATTTTAATTGAACCTCTAGTTTTCATGATAAAAATTTATAACATTTAAAAAAAAAAAATTAATTGCAAATGACTTATTTTTGTTGTATACTTGAATAATTTTCATTTTTTTAAAAATAAATTTTTTACCTATTATTTTCTGCATAACCCCTTAATCGATTATACCGCGTGTGTGTGTGTGTGTGTGTGTGTGTGTGTGTGTGTGTGTGTGTGTGTGTGTGTGTGTGTGTGTGTGTGTGTGTGTACAGGTCGTTGCTGAGGGACCATAGCTAAAATCCTGTATATATGCAGCACAGACTATCGGCACATCAGGCTGATGCGGCTCGACTTAAATTAATAAACATAGGTTATTTATGAGCTATAAAACTCTTTAGATGATCTAGGTTTGTTTACACATAATGCAATTGGCCTTTTCTTGATACTTTTTTTTTATGCATTTTGCATCATTTCATTTTGTGTGTTACTGTGCAGTTGCCTTTTGTTTTATAAAATATTTATTGTTGTTTAGTAAATTTTTTGTGAATTTGGATTATTATTCACGTAAAGTATGTCTATTATATTTTTGCTAAGTTTGAAAATCAGTTAAATTGTTTCATTTTAGTTAATTATCATATTTTGAAAACAAAAGATGCATCAAAGCTGTATAACTGAGAGGAGACCTCCACATAGCCTTTAAAGGAATGCAGAGAACCGACCAGGGGTTCTGACCTAATGTCCAATCCTAACCTTCTCGTGGTGCACCCTGTTGGGTATCTACCTGGATACTGAACGAACGAGGATGGACTGGCAATTTGGGATTTAGCCGATCAAATTGTATTCTTATTGGTTAAACCAAAATAAAAAATGATGGTACAACATGACAAAATTTCATGCCAGCTGGGGCATCGGCCGGTTAAACAAGGCCCCATTTTCGCCAGGGAACCAGGGCGATCAGCGAGAAGTCATCTACTGGATCAAATCTGAAAGCACACCCCAACTCAACATCACCAGAGTTAAAGATCGGTACTATCAACATAAGAAGCCTGAATGGCAAAGAAATGGAGCTAGCTGAGGAATTAGATAAGTACCAGATTGACATAATAGGGGTGACTGAAACAAAAAAGACAAAATCTGGTGAGATCTTTCAGAGCAATAAATACAAAATGTTATATTCAGGAAATGACAATCAAGGAAAAGAAGGGGTAACCATAGTATTCAACACAAAATACGAGGCTAATCTTCTTGAATGGCAGGCAGTCTCAAGTAGAGTGATGTGGGCTAATATCAGAATGGGGAATTGGACAATGAGACTTATTTGTGCCTATGGTCCCACAGAAGATTATACTAAGGTAGAAGTGGAGGAATTTTTTGATGCTTTAGAAAAAGCAACTGACACAATGAAAAAGGAAAAGTTGGTCCTTGTTGACGATCTAAATAGCAGAGTAGGAAATGATTGTTAGACATACAAAAATGTTTTGGGAAAATTTGGAGAAAAGAGCAAAGCTAATAATAATGGCAAATATCTGTTGGATTTCTGCTCAGGACATGGACTGGTTATTACTAACACCATGTTCCAACATAAAAATGTACACAAATTCACATGGAGAGCAGAAGCAAGGAATAAGAAAAGTCTCATTGACTATGTTATTGTTGATAGTGATGTTTTCTCCCTGGTGCAAGACAACAGAGTGTACAGAGGATTTGAAATTGGAAGCGATCACTACTTAGTCTAGAGGGATAAAATTGAATTTCATATTGAAAAGAATAACATGTAAGAAAGTTTTAAAGCGAATAAAAGTTGAGCAGCTCTCAGATGTGAACTGTAGGCTAAAATACACAAAGATTATTGAAGAAAAAATGAAAGAGTTTGAGAACAGGAATCAAACCTTGGAGATTCAGTGGCAAGCCTTGAAAAAAACTCTGATTCAGCAAGAGAGGTATGTGGTGAGGTAATCTGCAAGGATAGAAAAATTAGAACTCCATGGTGGACACAGAAACTTAAAGAGGCAGTGAAGGAAAAGAAGAAAGCATATCAAAAGTTCCTGGCAATTAAGTCATTTGTCTCTTAGAGAATACAGAGACAAATGTAAGAAAGCTAAACACCGTATGAAACTAGCTAAACAAAAGTCATGGGAGGACTTTGGCAAGAACATAGAAAATAAATATCAAGAAGGTAGTAAGATATTCTGAAGGTTGTTGAAGAAGCTTAGAAATGGAGGAAAGAGTGCTGTAAAAGGAGTTAGGTATGATAAAGGTGACATGAAAACGGGAGAAAAGGATATCCTTGAAGTATGGAGTAATTACTTCCAAAAATTGCTAAAGGAAACAAACAGTGATAGCAGAGTGGTAAAAAACATTCAACAGGCATACAGTCAGGAATACATATCCATACTTGAAGTAGAATAAGCCATCAATGACTTGAAATGTGGAAAGGAAGCAGGAGTAATGATATTCGACTAGAAATGCTGAAATATGATGGCATAAAAGTCTTACAGTGGCTGCACTGCATAGTTCAGAAAGCCTGGACAAGGGGACGAATTCCCGATGATTGGAGTAGAGCTCTAATAGTACCCATATATAAAAAGGGAAATAAAACTGAATGTGAGAATTACTGAGTGTTCCTGGCAATATCTATGCAAGTATACTTGAGAAACGGTTGAGAAGAATTGCGGAAGAAAAGCTTGGTGAAGAACAAGCTAGATTTGGGCCAAATTGAGGCTGCCAGGATCAGATCTTCACTTTACGACAAATAGTTGAGAAAGAATGGGAATATAACAAAGATCTGTATTTAAGTTTTGTCGATCTGGAAAAGGCATATGACATGGTGCCAAGAGAGAAGCTATTCAATATGCTACAGTTATATGGTGTCAATGGGGCATTATATCAAGCAATACTTAGTCTGTATTTGAGTTGTATGTCAGCAGTTAGAACTGAAGGAAGTACAGGAAGATGGTTTAATGTTAAATCTGGTGTGAGACAAGGATGTACATTATCCCCTCTGTTATTCATTATCTATATGGATCACATTATGAAGCAAAGTGGTATTAAACATGATATCAGAATTGGAGATGTTAATGTCAGTTCTTTGCTTTATGCGGACAATGGTATACTTTTAAATAAATCTGCTACAAGTTTGCAAGATTCCCTGACTAAATTGAATAACTGTTGTAATAGAGATGGTATGAAGGTCTGCATTAAAAAGACAAAAGATCATGAAAATAGGTAGAATTGCTGAAAATGTCAACTGTGTTGTGAACGGGGAACCTGTGGAAGAAGTAAAACATTTCAGCTCCTTAGGCACGATTTTTAGTTAAGATTCATATGGAATAAGAGAGAAATTAGTCAGAACACTAAATTAGCTGTATACAAAATGTTGAAAGTTTATTTTTCACTTGGTTAGAGTATAATAAATTTAGTTTAATCCTTTATCCAAGTGTGAGCAAACAAAGTTTGCACCTGAAAGTATCTTCAGGACTGGGGTAAGGTGGTACAACACCAAGGCAACTCGTTGCAAAGGTGGAGCAAGCTACCAACAATCCTGTCTCAGTATCTCCTATAATGCAAAACACATCTCCGTGCGGATATGTCTAATGTTATGCATTAAGGGAAGGGCCACTACCCAGACTAGTTTCAACCTTTATTGAGGTCTCTTCAGTGGGAACCAGGCCCAAGTGGAGATACCAGGCAGAAGCATTAGCAGGTCATCTCTACCTATAGGAGTTGCCAAATGGTGTGCCACCCTTTTTTTAATAAATTACTCTGGATTTAGAGAAAGATGTTGAAAGTTTATTTTTCACTTGGTTAGAGTATTATAAATTTAGTTTAATCCTTTATCCAAGTGTGAGCAAACAAAGTTTGCGCCTGAAAGTATCTTCAGGACTGGGGTTAGGTGGTACAACACCAAGGCAACTCGTTGCAAAGGTGGAGCAAGCTACCAACAATCCTGTCTCAGTATCTCCCATAATGCAAAACACATCTCCTTGCGGATAATTCTAATGTTATGCATTAAGGGCACACCATTTGACAACTCCTATAGGTAGAGATGACCTGCTAATGCTTCTGCCTGGTATCTCCACTTGGGCCTGGCTCCCACTGAAGAGACCTCAATAAAGGTCGAAACTAGTCTGGGTAGTGGCCCTTCCCTTAATGCATAACATTAGACATATCCACAAGGAGATGTGTTTTGCATTATAGGAGATACTGAGACAGGATTGTTGGTAGCTTGCTCCACCTTTGCAATGAGTTGCCTTGGTGTTGTACCACCTTACCCCAGTCCTGAAGATATTTTCAGGCGCAAACTTTGTTTGCTCACACTTGGATAAAGGATTAAACTAAATTTATTATTAGCTGTATACAAGACAGTGTTCAAACCTGTTTTAACTTATGGATCTGAGAGCTGGGTCAGAAGTAAAACACTTGACCAAAGACTAGAGACTGCAGACATGAGACTCCTGAGAAAGATTAGAGGCGTGAACAGATGGCATCAATTGCAATATCATATTAAAAACGAGGATATTAGGAAAGAACTTGACATTGTCAGCATCCAGGAATGCGTTAGCAGAGCTAATCTCAGGTGGTATAGTCACTTAAACAGAATGGCGAGGAAAGATTAGCATAGCAAGTGTTCTCTGCCAGGTTGGCAGCAAAACGACCCAGAGAAAGACCATGATTTGGTCACCTAGGTTTCTTCTTGATGGGGAGGAGGTGGAGAGGATCCAGAGGCGAGTGACCAAGATGATAGTAGGTCTGTGGAATGAACCTTATGAGAACAGGTTGATGATTTGTGGGTTGCAAAAATTGGTTGATAGGCAGAGGAGGGAGATATGATTGAGACATTCAAATTACTGAAGGGTTTCTATAAAATTAATTCAGAAGATATTTTTGAGAACAGGGCTGGTTGTGGGAGGACTAGGGGACATCCATGGAAACTGGGCAAAAGTGTGGTTAGTAAAGGTGTTAGAGCTGGGTTCTTTACTTTTAGAGTAAAGAACCCAGCTCTAATGATAGATACTGTATGAATGTCGAATAGTTGTGATGAATATGATTTGGGGCCTCCCTCGATGAGTCTAATGACTCCCTGGAGTTGCCCGTAATAATAATAATAATAATAATAAGATATAGGTGGATTGATAAGGTACAAAGTGCCTTAGACGATAGAAACATAAGATCTGATAATGTTGGAGACTTGACAAGTAACAGATAGATTTGGAGGAAAATTGTAGATAGGAAGTTAGTATTGATGTAAATTTTTCATGTAGTACTATCATATCCTGTACACCCCTTGAAGGTACATGTCAGGAATTTGATGATGATGAAGACTTTTTATGTTATGTTGGGTATATGTCTAGAAAATAAATAAATAATTTTCAATAAGAGATTTATTTATATATTTCTTCTCATTTCTAATTTCTTTAGTATATAATTTTAATATTGTAGAAATTTCTTAATTATTAAACAATTACCAGAATGTAAAAAATATTATAAAAATATCACTGAGAAATCGATCAATGGCTAATATATCTACATGTTAATTTTCAAAAAAATATCCAAAATATAAGAATATTTATTATTCAAAACATCTGAAAAATCAAAATATCTGATATGGGAAGTTTCAGATATGTCAGAGAACTCTACTTGAATGACTATTAAAACATATTAAAGGAAATGGACTACACTGATAAATAAATGGAAACAAACAAAACAAACAAACAAGAAAATGTTCAAGAAACAAAATAAGAACAAAATAATAAGAAATGGAATAAGTATGTTTATAAATAAATCATTTGCAATTAGATATATATAATCATTGATCTCATAGTGAAAAATTAACTTACTGATAGATATGTATAGGCAAGTGTGCCGTTGAACTCAACAGCAACAGGGTTGTTTTTATTAATTGCGGTATACATACAAGAAGGCCAGTCAGCAGGAATGTGGGCATCTGGTAGTCCCATCATCCAGTATGCTTCAAAAATTTTGGATAGATCATGAGCAAGACAAGTGCAATTATAAACCACCACTCCAAGTTCCTTCACCTGATCAAGTAAATAAATAAAGTAACATATTACTATATACATATTGTGCTATCATAGAATACTGGTCATGGAAAATCAATAATTAGAAAGCAATGTTTATGTTTTTTCTCCTCCCTCCTTTGGAATCCTGAAGTAGAGAAAGGGGAAATCAATAATGTGATAGTAGTGTTGAAGTCTCTTCTCCTTCCCTTGGATATACTACTTATGAAGTTTGGAAACAGCACAGGTACTACTTGTAGTAATGTAAGTTGGTAAGGGTTAGATACACTGTGTTCTAATACAGAGATCAAACATGGTTTTTTGTGCAACTTCAGGCTTCCAATAAGCAAGTCATGAAAATAATCTACATCTCAAGCTATTTAAATAATGATGACAATTCTGAATTCACATTCAGGACAAAAAAAGAAATGGAATAACTATGTTTATATTTATACACATTTTGTATATTTTATCAAAATTATATAACAAAACATGTTTCAAATTAAGTGGATGTTGAATAGAGAAACTACAAGAGTTTTGTGCCGAATATAGAAACTATAAAAGTTTCGGCGGATCTAAGCATAAGCAAACCTTTCATGACAGGGACAACTCATAGTAAATGTGGAGTAAGCTCTGATCACTATCCTTAGTATTTCCCATAATGTAAAACACATCTCCTAGCAGACATGAGGTTATACATTATGGGTGTGTGGGGGGGGGGGGGAATCACTACCCAGACCGGTTTCAACTTTTGTTGAGGTATTGTCAGTGGGAGCCAGACCCAGATGTAAAATACTCAGGTTGAAGTGATGCAGAACTTATAATTTACCATACAAGTTGCCAAAAAAGGTGTCACATCACAAAAGGCACCAAGAATTACCGAAAAAAAGAGCCAAAAGGCTTCGCTTCGGTGATGCAAAATTATTCAAATTAAGTGGATATTGAATCCAACATTATTTCAAAGCCGAATAGAGAAACTATAAAAGTTTCGGTGGATCTAAGCGTAAGCAAAACTTTCATGACAGGGGCATGAAAGTTTTCATGACAAGACCTCAACAAAGGTCAAAACCGGTCTGGGTAGTGACCCCCCCCCCCAATGTATAACATCATACATGCCCGCTAGGAGATGTGTTTTACATTATGGGAAATACTAAGGATAGTGATCAGAGCTTACTCTACCTTTACTACAAGTTTCCCCTGTCATGAAAGGCTTGCTTACACTTAGTTCCGCAGAAACTTTTACAGTTTCTCTATTCGGCTTTGAAATAATGTTGGATTCAATATCCACTTAATTTGAATAATTTTGCATCACCAAAGTGAAGCCTTTTGGCTCTTTTTTTTCAGTAACAAAACATGTTTATTTATTATTTATAAATTATGAATAATGGATTAAAAAAGAGAGAGTGTGTACATTAATAATATTTGTAGTTTAATAAAATGTAAAGCCAATCATTAATGTGTAAAAGATTTTTTTTACTAGTATAAAGGATGGCTCCAAAAGTAAGGTATACCACAATATCAATAACATTGCAATTATGAATGAAATTATTTACACATTACACATTATTTGATGTGTTTCATTAATGACCCCTCTTCATGAACTATATTCAGAACTTCTTCATTACTTTTCTTTTCTGTCCAACTAATTTATCATCTTTCTCCAGCACAAATTTCAAATGCCTCCAACTTTTTCATGTCTTGTTTTGTTAGAGTCCAGGCTTCACAACCATATAATGCAATGTTCCATATGTATGTTTTCACTAGCCTTTTTTTGAGCTGGATACTAAGTCCTTTACTGGTAAAAATGTTTCTTCAGTTATAGAATGCTTTTTTGGCTAGGATTATTCGTGCTTTAATATCTGATTGGTTTCTTCCATCTTCTATGATAAGATTGCCAAGATATTTAAAAGAGGATACCTGTTGTAGTAGGTTATTATTTATTTCCAGGTTTATTTTCATTGGATTTGCTTTACTTGTAATTAATAATTTTGTTTTCTTATAATTAATTTTTAGGCTGTACTGTGTGAAGATTTCTTCCATCTTTGTTAGGGTGGCTTTCAGTTTATTTTCATTATCAGCTAAAATTGCTATATCATCCGCAAACCGTAGCCAGTTAATATCAATTCCATTTATCTTAGTTCCGGTTTCTATTAGTTCTTTCAGTTTTTATTTATTGCATCTTCAATGTACAGATTAAACAATATGAGTGAAAGAGAGCACCCCTGTCTTACACCTCTACGTATTTTTCTATTGCGGTTTTTGTTGTATTGCTGGCTGCTTCTATTAGGGCTTCTTGATGCTTGTAAAGATTAAATATGAGGCCTTCTATCTCTCCAATCTACCTTTATTGTTTTTAGGAGGTGAAACATTTGATTCCAGTCAATACTATTGAAGGCTTTCTCCAAGACAAGAAAGACTATCAGAGTATTTTGATTCTTCTCCAATCTTCTTTCAATAACTGTTCTTAGTGCTAGGATTGCTTCTCTTGTCCCCTTGTTTCCCGAATCCAAACTGGTCATTGCCAACATATTCTTCAACCTTCTTTGTAACTTCTTCAACCTTTTTTGTATAATTTTGAGTAGTATTTTCGAAGCATGTGATATTAAGCTTATTTATGAAATTAATGAAACATTAATGAAACACATCAATAAGAAAAGAAAAAGCCTAATTGGACACCATTTGAGGCATGGGGGACTGATTACAGAAATAATGGAGGGGACTGTAGAAGAAAAGAGGCCACAAGGCAGACCAAGAATTTCATATATAAATAACATAATGATGCTAACTGGCGCTAAGAGTTATGAAGAGATAAAAAGGAAAACACAACACAGGATGTTGTGATGTGCTGCTATATTTACCAATTTACGGATTGATGCATCAAAGAAGAAGACATTATTTAATTTAGATCAAAATTAAATTAAATTTTATTAAATTTAGATACTCATATGGCCTTTATAGATTATGAGAAAGCTATTAATAAAATACACAGAGAAAAACTATGGAATATAATGAAAAAAACAAGGATATCCATTACATTTGGTACGAGATATACAAAGTTTATATAAAGATACAAAAATACAGTTAGGTAATAAATTAACAGAAGAGATTGAAATAAATCAGGATATCAGACAGGGATGTAGCTTATCTCCAAATCTATTCAATATATATATATATATATATATATATATATATATATATATATATACACACACACACACACACACACACATATATATACAGGTTTCTCAACCATTTAAACAACCTCCATCAGGATATAAAATTGACCATGGAGATTGAAGAAAATAGTTCGCTCTGTTTCCTTGATGTTAAACTCACCAAGACGCCTGAATCAATAAAAGTCTCTATATTTAGAAAGCCAACACACACGGACAGATATTTGCATGCATCCTCACATCACCATCCAGGGCAAAAAAAAGTTGGGTATCGTATCAACTCTTGCGAATCGTGCAAGATCTGTACTGTCAGATGAAGAAGAACTAAAAAAAGAACTACAACATCTTAAATGGACCTTTAAAAGCAATGGCTACTCTTTAAAAAGTATCAACAGACAATTATCCCACCGTCAACGTAGCAACGTAGAGACACAGAACAACTCCAAAGGTTATATCTCTTTGCCAATATATCAGCACACTATCCAAAAAACTGAACAGAATCTTAAAGAAATTCAACATAACGTGCTTTTCGACTCTTCCAAAAACAAGATCAAGTTTCAGAAACTATAAACAATCTCACAACCTTCTACAATTTCCAGGTGTATCAAGGTCACATGTGAGTGCGGAAAACCTTACTATGGCCAAACGGAGAAATCTATCTTACTACGTCTCGAGGAACACCAGAGAGACATTGCTTACAAGAGAACCAGAGCTACTGCCCTATCAGGCCATGTCCTGTTTTCAATAAACACGAACAATGAAAGCCGCCAACATGAAGTAAATTGGACAACAACTTCAAACCTACACATTTGCCATGATGAGGTAGAATGCCGCATTGTAGAGTCAAAAGAAATCACCTTGGACCCTCTTCATATGAACAATAATCTCAGTTATAATTTGCCTGACTCTTTCAGCTCTACTATCAGATACTGGAGAACGCGTGGTTCCACACACGCACAAGTGTACAACAATAGAACTTTAACACGGACTATAGCACAAGTTCATAATAACTGTAATTTACAGTCGAATATCATAACTTTATAATTGTATAGCTTTAGAGTGTCTCAATGTCTGTTTCAGTGTCTTTTAATATCTTTCTATGTTCTTAACGCCTGATGAAGTCGATCTCGACGAAACATGTTGCATTTGCAAATAAATCTCAATTTGTTATAATTCTCGGGTTTATAGTCAGTTTATATTAAAAATGAACACACACATATATATATATATATACACACATACATACATATATACATACATACATATATATACAGGGTGTTCAGGATAAATTTGACAGTTTCGTAAGGAAAAAGAAAATCTTCTTTGTATCTATTAAATTTAATGAATTGACAAAAAAACATTACAGGCAGAGTTAATTACAATACTATCAACAAGATTTACTCAAAATAACCACCATTAGCATCGATCACAGCTTCAATTCTGCTTCGGAACCTCGAACAAGCTGATGCTACAGTCTCCCTGGGAAGGGCCGCAAAAACTGTTTTAATTTTATCCATTAACTGGGATTTTGTATTACTGGAAGTGCGATTGGTGTCTTTTTCAACTGCGCCCCATACAAAATAATCCATGGGGTTAAGGTCTGGGGAGTTTGGAGGCCAAACATTTGGACTGGTGAAGTCGTAGAAATTTTCAGACAACCATTTTTGACTTTTCCCAGAGGTGTGGCAAGGGGCCGAATCCTGCTGCCATACATACGGCCTACCATTGGCTACCCTTGTTATCCAGGGCTTGACTACAGTTAGCAACTCCACGAACAAAGCCCGAATTCCAATGCCAGGGTTCTTCAACACCTGTTCCTGCAGATTTGCGAGGAATTCTGCTGTACGAACGCAATCAGATCGTCTGCTAGGGATCTTTCTTCTTGCTACATCCTCGTAGTCACCATTGCAAGTCTCTAGTTCATGCCTGATTGTTTTTACTGTATTCAGGGAGCATCGGGCAGCAGTCATAATATCCTTATTTTGATGGCGGGCACGAATCATCATGATACAAGTTATTCTCTTCCATGATTCAGGTGGGTTCCAGCTATCCATCCTTTCTGACATCTTGTATATGAATGAAGAAGGGTCCAAACTTTTAAATGAAGAGAAGTGTGTGTTAATACATGTAACTTACGGAAAAATATAATTAATTATAAATATGTCAAATTTATCCCGAACACCCTGTATATATATATATATATTTTTTTTTTTTTACTACACATACCGGCTACTAAATTAGAAACCTTTATTTAATGCCGTGCTGGACCTCCTTTAGCCCGAATTACAGCACACATATGCGCATGGATTCCACAAGCTGTTGGATTAAATCTTACGTCTATAACATACCAGGTGTTCGCCAGACAATCTTTAACTGGCTCAAATTTGGCTGAAGAAGACTTCACTTCCGGATCTGTTTTTAACATGGGCCATACATTGCAAATTGGGTTCAGATTCCGGCTTGTGGTGGCTAGGGAAGATGGTGGAAGTCGCTGTCATGCTCGCTGAACCACTGCTGAAGAATTCATGCTCGATGGAGAGCAGCATTTTCGTCCATGAAACAACCGTCACCTGCTGGATAAAAAATGAACATTGCGAGATGGAACTGATCGGCAACAATGTTCAGATAAATATTCCTTGGAGGACATCCGACCTTCTAGCAATATAAGTGGGACTGTTCCGTACCAATACAGCATGCCCCACACCATGATCCTCCAGAACTTTGAGTTGTGTTTACAAGGCAAGCGGGGTTCATTGCGCCATGCGGCTCCCGCCAAACTATCTGCCTACCTTCTGTACAGAACAAAGCATACTGCGACTCGTCGGATCACGTGACTTTTTTCCAGTCTCGTGATCCGACTGGAATCTGCAATGTTCAATCACGGTGTTCCTAACATCACTGCAGACGAACTTCCCAGTTCTCCGCAGAATAGGCATGCGACTGCCAAATACCGATCCTCTTCAATTCCTTGCGCATAGTTCGTTGAGATATGGTTCGGGAACAGCCTTCATTAAATGCTTCGGTCAATTGCTGCACACAGGAAGTTCTGTTTGTCCGTACAAGTCTTCTCAGACGGCGATTTCATTCCTGACAGAATGTCGTAGGACTACAGTTAGCCTCTTAGACAAGCAATATGGATTAGTTTCCCATTGATTAAACACCCGAGATATCCTACCTTTTTGAGAAACCAGTCAGCTCGGCTGTTTTCAAAATCGTGGTTCCAGCCAGACGGGCTCCCACAATAAGCCCTTTATCGAACTCCGAACAAACAATCACAAAAAAAGAACATCAATTCAATTGAAAGCGCGTGATGTTATATGCCCTATCGATTGCAGGAGAATAGCTCCATCTGTATTAATAAATATGCAAAAATAAATTACGGTAAAAATTTATTTTATTGTATTTATTAATGCAAATGGAGCTATTCACCTACAGCCGATAAGGCATATAACATCACGCTTTCAATTGAATTGATGTTCTCTTTTTTTTTTTTTTTTTTTTGAGGTGGGTTTTTTCCCTCTAATTGTATTGATAATGGATATTAAATTAGAATTAGATTTGCGAGGAATTCTGCTGTACGAACGCAATCAGATCGTCTGCTAGGGATCTTTCTTCTTGCTACATCCTCGTAGTCACCATTGCAAGTCTCTAGTTCATGCCTGATTGTTTTTACTGTATTCAGGGAGCATTGGGCAGCAGTCGTAATATCCTTATTTTGATGGCGGGCACGAATCATCATGATACAAGTTATTCTCTTCCATGATTCAGGTGGGTTCCAGCTATCCATCCTTTCTGACATCTTGTATATGAATGAAGAAGGGTCCAAACTTTTAAATGAAGAGAAGTGTGTGTTAATACATGTAACTTACGGAAAAATATAATTAATTATAAATATGTCAAATTTATCCCGAACACCCTGTATATATATATATATATATATATATGGGGTGCTTAAGGGTCAAAGCTGTATAACTGAGAGGAGCACCACATAGCCTTTAAAGGAATGCAAAGAACCGACCAGGGCTTCTGACCTAATGTCCAATCCTAACCTTCTCGTGGTGCACCCTGTTGGGTATCTACCTGGATACTGAACGAACGAGGATGAACTGGCAATTTGGGATTTAGCCGACCAAATTGTATTCTTATTGGTTAAACCAAAATAAAAAATGATGGTACAACATAACAAAATTTCATGCCAGCTGGGGCATCGGCCGGTTAAACAAGGCCCCATTTTCGGCAGGGAACCAGGGCGATCAGCGAAAAGTCAGCTACTGGATCAAATTCGAAAGCACACACCAACTCAACATCACCAGACTACTATCAACATAAAAAGCGTGTATGGCAAAGAAATGGAGCTAGTTGAAGAATTAGATAGGTACCAGATCAACATAATAGGGGTAACTGAAACAAAAAAGACAAAAACTGCTGAGATCTTTTTGAGCAATATATACAATAATGTCATACTCAGGAAATGACAATCAAGGAAAAGGAGTAGCCATAGTATTCAACACAAAATACGAGGCTAATCTTCTTGAATGGCAGGCAGTCTCAAGTAGAGTGATGTGGGCAAATATCAGAATGGGGAATTGGACAATGAGACTTATTTGTGCCTATGGCCCCACAGAAGATTATACTAAGGTAGAAGTGGAGGAATTTTTTGATGCTTTAGAACAAGCAACTGACACAATGAAAAAGGAAAAGTTGGTCCTTGTTGGCGATCTAAATAGCAGAGTAGGAAAGAATTGTCAGACAAACAAAAATATTTTGGAAAAATTTGGAGAAAAGAGCAAAGCTAACAATAATAGCAAATATCTGTTGGATTTCTGCTCAGGGCATGGACTGGCTATTACTAACACCATGTTCCAACATAAAAGTGTGCACAAATTCACATGGAGAGAAGAGGCAAGGAATAAGAAAAGTCTCATTGACTAAGTTATTGTTGATAGTGATGTTTTCTCCCTGGTGCAGGACACCAGAGCGTACAGAGGATTTGAAATTGGAAGCGATCACTATTTAGTTTTGAGCAGGAAAAAATTGAATTTCATATCGAAAAGAATAACATGTCAGAAAGTTTTAACGCGAATAAAAGTTGAGCAGCTCTCAGATGTTAACTGTAGGCTAAAATACACAAAGATTATTGAAGAAAAAATGAAAGAGTTTGAGAACAGGAACCAAACCTTGGAAATTCAGTGACAAGCCTTGAAGAAATCCTTCATTGAGGCATGTGGTGAGGTTGTCTGCAAGGATAGAAAAATCAGAACTCCATGGTGGACACAGGAAGTTCAATAGGCAGTGAAGGAAAAGAAGAAAGCATATCAAAAGTTCCTGGCAAATAAGTCAGCTTGTGCTCGTAGAGAATACAGAGACAAATGTAAGAAAGCTAAACACTGTGTAAAACTAACTAAACAAAAGTCATGGAAGGACTTTGGCAAGAACATAGAAAATAAATATCAATAAGGTGGTAAGATATTCTGAAGGTTGTTGAAGAAGCTTAGAAATGGAGGAAAGAGTGCTGTAAAAGGAGTTAGAGATGATAAAATGGACATGAAAATGGGAGAAAAAGATATCCTGGAAGTATGGAGTACTTACTTCGAAAAATTGTTAAATGAAACAAGCAGTGATAGCACAGTGGTAAAAAACATTCAACAGGCATACAGCCAGGAATACATATCCATACTTGAAGTAGTAAAAGCCATCAAAGGCTTGAAATGTGGAAAGGCAGCAGGAATTGATGATATTCGACCAAAAATACTAATATATGGTGGCATAAAAGTCTTACAGTGGCTGCACTACATAGTTCAGAAAGCCTGAACAGAGGGACAAATTCCCGATGATTGGAGTAGAGCTCTAATAGTACCCATATATAAAAAGGGAAATAAAACTGAATGCGAGAGTTACATAGGTAGTTCCCTACTGCGTGTTCCTGGCAAGATCTATGCAAGTACTCGAGAAACGGTTGAGAAGAATTGTGGAAGAAAAGGCTTGGTGAATAACAATTGAAGAAAAAAGCTGTCAGGATCAGATCATCACTTTACGACAAATAGTTGAGAAAGAATGGGAATATAACAAAGATCGGTATTTAAGTTTTGTCGATCTGGAAAAGGCATATGACAAAGTGCCAAGAGAGAAGTTATTCAATAAGCTACAGTTATATGATGTCAATGGGGCATTACATCAAGCAATACTTAGTCTTTATTTGATTTGTCAGCAGTTAGAATTGAAGTAAGTACAGGAAGATGGTTTAATGTTAAATCTGGTGTCAGAGAAGGATGTACATTATCCCCGCTGTTATTCATTATCTATATGGATCACATTATGAAGGAAAGTGGTATTAAACATGATATAAAAATTGGAGATGTTAATGTCAGATCTTTGCTTCATGCGGATGATGTTATACTTCTAAATAAATCCGCTACAAATCTGCAAAATTCTCTGACTAAATTGAATAACTGTTGTAATAGATATATGGTATAAAGGTCAGCATTAAAAAGACAAAGACAATGAAAATAGGTAGAATTGTTGAAAATGTCAACTGCATTGTGAACATTGAACGTGTGGAAGAAGTAAAACATTTCAGCTACTTAGATACGGTTTTTAGTGAAGATGATAAATTAAATATGGAAATAGACAACAGAATCATTCAGAATCAACAAAGCTGGTATGGTAGGAAGTCAATTGAATAAATTCACATGGAATAAGAGAGAAATCAGCTGGAACACTAAATTAGCTGTATACAAGACAGTGTTCAAACCAATTTTAACTTATGAATCTGAGAGCTGGGTCAGAAGTAAAACACTTGACCAAAGACTAGAGACCGCAGATATGAGAGTCCTGAGAAAGATTAGGGGCGTGAACAGATGGCATAAATGTCAATATCATATTAAAAACGAGGATATTCGAAAAGAACTTGACATTGTCAGCATCCAGGAATGCGTTAGCAGAGCTAATCTCAGGTGGCATGGTCACTTGAACAGAATGGACGAAGAAAGATTAGCAAAACAAGTGTTCTCTGGCAGGGAAACGACCCAGAGGAAGACCAAGATATAGGTGGATTGATACAGTACAAAGTGCCTTAGATGATAGAAATATAAGATCTGATAATGTTGGAGTCTTGACAAGTAACAGACTGATTTGGAAGAAAATTGTAGATAGGAAGTTAGTAATGACGTAAATTTTTCACGTAGTACTATCATATCCTGTACACCCCTTGAGGGTATATGTCAGGAAATTGATGATGATATATATATATATGATCTGATCCTGTGGCTTCCTCTCTTGAGAGGGTTGCAACTGATTACTAGCAAGATAGTGACACAAGGTGGTTTCCCGTTGCCTTTCTTGCCATATTTTTATGACTGTAGCTTGTGTGTTCACGGGTCCAGTTTGCCTGCTTGTGGGATTAAAAACCCCAGGTAAACTGGCAGAAAAAACCCTGCTGTCCAAGCCCAAGACCGGCTAACTTGGGCACATGGTTGTGAAGCGCAAAGCCACTCGGCTAACAGCGTGGACATACTATATATATATATATATATACACACAGGGTCTCCAAGAGAAATTTTCGGGCCTGTGACAAGTCTGTAGTCTGGGCCCCACTTAAAAAAGTGCATCACTTTTTCAATATCTTGGTGTTCTTCCATCTTCAAATATTTCAGTAGTAAATGCTTGTTTTTTTAGTCTTCTTTTGCCTTCTCACGATCCCTTTTCTCCTTTCGTTTTTGATTTCCAGATTTATGATGATACATTTCTGTTGGTCAAATTTTTATTATTAAAAATATAATTTTAATAATTAAAAAATCAAATTAATAAGAATATTTACTTTTATTTTTTAGCACACGGCCTAAACTATACAGTTGCACACTTTACAATCACAAAACCTTCGCTATCAAAATACTAACAAGAACGAAGCGGTTACTGTGAATGCAATTACTAGCTAGCGCAGCCAACTGTAACAATCTTGCACGAATGCCTATTGATGTCATCACCCACTATATATATTAAATCTTATACATTTTTGGAACTACAGTGATCCGCTCCGAGAGAATCAGTGTCTTCCAGACAATCATGGCGAGCTAAAGAGCGTAGCCGTCTGTCTAAAACAAAACACAGTATCATTCTCGATATGCTATTATCCTTTATCATTGTTGTATTATTACGAGATTTAAAACCATTCATTATAAACACAGTTATGTGACACGTTGGAACCCGACGGTCAGGACCTTTTCGATGCCGGGCCCGTGACAAAAGTCTGAGATGTCACCCCCTCTCGGCGGCCCAGTGTATATATATTTATTTAAAAATCAGATTAGTAAAACATAGAAAACAACAATAAAACAAGGTATTCAGTTAACCAGAAGAACTGTTATCAATGCAATGAAAATGACCTTCAAAAATCAGTTTACAAATTAAACAAAATAAGCCAACAATACAATTTAAAAATTTCACTAAAGAAAACAAACGGCATGCCATTTAAAGGTTGGGATCATGTTAGATCAAAAATAGTTACAGAAAATAAAATAACAGAACAGATCACACAGTTTAATTATTTAGGCTGCATAACAACATATCTAAAAGATAAATATCTTGTTGGAAGTTTTTTTTTTTTTTTTTTTTTGACTTGGTTAGACTTTTGTTCGACTTTTTTTGACTATGAATTTAGTTTAATCCTTTATCCAAGTGTAAGCAAACAAAGTTTGCGTCTGAAGTATCTTCAGGACTGAGGCAACTTGTGATAAAGGTAGACTAAGTTCTCATCACTTGTCTTAGTATCTCCCATAATGTGAAGCACATTTCCTTGTGGACATGTATAATGCTATGCATAAGGGAAGGGCCACTACCCAGAATGGTTTTAAACCTTTATTGAGGTCTCGTCAGTGGGAGCCAGACTCAGAGATGGTGATACTAAGGTGGAAGTAATGACAATTGACATTAATGTCTTTAGGGGTGAAGCAAGATGCTTTTCATATTCCTTGCTATCTGTTACAGCTACAGTGAGGGTAGAATTTTACAAGTAGTTTGCTCGCCCTGGATGGGCATGGAGATTATGCATCGCTACTGGAAGCTAAAATGGTTTTGGTCTTTTATCTTTGAATATATCCGTTGCCTCGTAGGCTACAGCTTGCTGAACTAGATCGTTGGGGTGTATGGACGTTTTTAGGAAAAACATTGTTGCTAAAGATTGCAGAAAAGAGAAGATATAAGGAATCTTTATATCTCGATGAAGTCTGTTGTTTCTGATGAACCATGGGACGTTCAGAATCATTCTCAAGCACTTGTTTTGTACATTTTGCAGTTTGATAATATTTGTAGTGGAGGTATGGCTCCAGGCTGGAGAAGTGTAAGTGATTATGGGACGAATCATCAGCTGGTATAAAAGCAATTTGATTCTGATGTTTAGCTTGCTGTTCCTGTTAATTAGGGGGGGGGGGGTAGATCTGGGTGATGGCTTTAGATGTCGTTGTACACGTAGCCTTGATGTGTTGGTTAAAAGTTAATTTTTTGTCGAGGACAACACCAAGGTATTTTGTTTCCGTCTGCCAGGGAATTTTGGTATTGAATAGTAAGACCTCCTGCAGCAGATATCAACCTTTTCGTGAAGAGAATGGCTGAGCTTTTTTTGTGGATTTACTTGCAGTCTCATTTATATAAAACTTCGACAACAACAACAACACTGGTCAAGCTCCTCTTAAGCCAATCATCTCCATACATTATGATTTACTTAGAGAGATGGAGAACCATCTCTCTAACATTAGAAGGTTTTCTTGAAGCGTTCTAGTAATAAAGTGTGGTCGGAGAGATCTGGCTAATAATGCTGTATCGTCTGCATATAGGGCCATGATGGATGACATTGGGTTGTGCGGGATAGCTGACATGTATATAGAGAACAGCAATGGAGCTAGAAGGGATCCCTATGGTACTCCGGCCAAGATATGGCGCTGAGATGAAGTAGTACCATTGATCTCGACTTGCATAGTTCTGTTCTGTAGATATGATCTAACTAGATGTACTGTTTTCAGTGAGATACCAGCTGAGATAGTTTATGTAGCAATCTGAAGTGCCATATTTTGTCAAATGCTTTGGATAGATCAAGAAAAACAGCTCCCGTGTATTGATGCCAGTTGTAGCTGGTGGTAATATATTCCACAATTCTGTGGATTTGCTGGGTAGTACCATGGTGTTGCCAAAAACCGAGCTGCTCTTTAGGAAGGACGTTTTCATTTACTGAGGCTTGAAGTCGTGAGAGGATGACCTTCTCTGCAATCTTACCCAAGTTGGAGATGAGGCTGATAGGACAATAACTGTGGGGAAGGTGTGGGTCCTTGCCTGACTTATGAACTGGGATTACTTCAGCCTGTTCCCAGGTGGAAGGAAAATAGTGAAATCTTAAGATTGCATTTATTATTATGGTCAGGTACACTACAGCTTTTTGGGCAGCAGCTTGATCACCCTATTTGTGATGCCATTTGGCCTAGGAGCTTTTTTGTTCTTTAAATTTTTAATAATATCATATATTTCAGCAGGTGATGTGGGTGCAATATGGTCAGCACTGGTATTAGGAAGTTTTAATGAGTGTCTGACCTGTCTGTGGATTTTATACATGTGATCGAAGTCTAAATTTTCATATGAAGGTTTGCACTGCTCTTCTAAATTTTTTGCTATGGCTTTTGCCTTGTCATCTGTGTGAACAAGGCCCTGGTCAGAAAATATAGGGGTGGGGAAGAGATGTGCCTTTGTTCTGATATTTCTCAGTAGTCCCCAGATAGAGTGATCAGTAGGCGAGATAGAAGCTAACTTTTCTTCCCATACTTGGTCTCTGTGAGCTTCGAGTGCATCTCTCACTGTCCCGTTTAGTGTATTAAGAACTGTTTTGTCTTGTGGTGCACGAGTGTTGCGAAATCTTTTCCTAGCTCTGTTTTTCTCTCTGATTAAGTTCATAATGTCTTTGGGCAAACGACCAGGCTTGGGGGAGAGATTTTTAGGAGGTGGCTACCTTTATAGTGGAGTTAATTTGTTGGGCGAGGCTTGTAACTGCAGATTCCACATCTTCTTTTGTACATATATGAGGAAGAGGCCCAATGTATTCCCTGAGTACTTTTGACAATCTTTCCCACGATATACATGCGTGAGAGGGAAGAGACAGGTATTCTTGTTTTCCCAGCTGTAGTAGAATTGGGTTGTGATCAGATGACAACTCATTCAATGAATTGAGGCTGTACTGAAGTTTAATATCTTGCAGGATAGCTATATCTAGGATGTCAGCAGTGCCAAACGTACTAAGATGAATTGGTTCGGTGGGGCCTGCCACAACAGCATAGTTGATCCTATGTAGTTGGAAAGGATGCAGTCATTCTTGTTGGTGGTTCTACAATTCCAGGCAGGGTGCTTGGAGTTTAAATCCCAGGCAATAATGATGGACTCTCTGATGTCTAAGATGGCATTTAGATCAGAGTGCAGTAGAGATTTAAGGGTGGGTTGTAAGCTGAGTAGATTTTCAGTCTGCCAGCCGAGCTGGTGAATACCTCCATGCCTGTGATCTCAAAGTTAGTGGTTGGAGGGTTGTTTACAGAATGGTGCTTGATATAATTTTTAATGAAAATGGCAGTGCCACCGCCTCTGTAGTTCAACCTGTCATTTCTATATAGGAGATAACCCCATATTTTAGGGTTGTCTGAGGGTCTTAGATGTGTCTCGCTAATTAGTATAACATCTGGTTGATATTCACAGGTGAAATGTTGGAGCTCCAGAATTTTGTTTTTGAGGCCATTTGCATTCCATGCAACAATCTGAAGAAAGGATGGAATAAGTTTGTTTCTATTCATTTAGAAGTGCTGTGAGGATGGCCTGTGTTTCGCAAAGGAATCTTTTAGTGGAGGTTGTTGAAGTTTTTGACAGGCTGAAGTCTTGTAGCATGTTTGCTAGAGGCCGTAATAATAACAGCTGTCAGGTTTGTAGGTGCAGTTGGCTGATTCTGTTTTGGTGTTGACTTGTTTGTATGGCCCACATCAACATAACTTCTTGTTTGCTTTTGGCTTCCTCTATCTTTGAAGGCTTCCCTTCCAACTGTGGTTGCCAAGCCTCTGACTGTGGTGCAGGGACCTCTGGTGTTCTTGTACTAGAGGAGGAGGACTGTTTAGCTGTCTCCATCCGTCTGTTCTTCGGGTGCTCAATACATCCCTTATAGTTCACAGGATGAGGGCCACCGCAGTTGGCACATTTAGCCAAGGTGGTTTTTGGCTTTGGGCAAAATAGCCACTCAACCAAAAAATTTGGTTGGGTAGCTATCCCCACATTTCAGACAATTAAACTCACTTTAAATGTCTGAAATAAATTTAGGCACGGCTGTTACCCCTCAGATGAGATATGAGCAAATGAGAGGCTCTGCTCGGTGGTGGGGTGAGCCTGCCACGTTGCAGAGTCAACCGGCTCTGAGAGTTCTTCTCAGTGGAGTGAGCCTGTTACTGAGGAGAACAACGCTGAGTTTTTGGAGTTTGACCTGTACTTGAACATTCAATAAAGGTCGAAACCGGTCTGGGTAGTGGCCCTTCCCTTAATGGAGAAGTCATATTTACCTATATGAGTTGCCAAAAGGTCTCTCACCTTATTATTAAATTACTCTGGATTTAGAGAAAGATGTTGGAAGTTTTTTTCACATCGTTAGACTATAATAAATTTAGTTTAATCCTTTATTCAAGCGTAAGCAAACAGAGTTTGCGCCTGCAGTATCTTCAAGACTGAGGCAACTTGTGGTAAAGGTGGACCAAGCTCTCATCACTCCTTGTCTCAGTATCTCCCATAATGCAAAGCACATCTCCTTGCTGACATGTATAATGCTATGCATGAAGGGAAGGACCACTACCCAGGCTGGTTTCGACCTTTATTGAGGTCTCGTCAGTGGGAGCCAGACCCAGAAGTGGTGATACTAAAGCAGAAGCAATGGAGAAGTCATATTTACCTATACAAGTTGCCAAAAGTGTACTACCTTATTATTTAATTACTCTGGATTTAGAGAAAGATGTTGGAAGTTTTTTTCTACTAATTAATTTTTTTAAATTTTCTACTAACTAAATTTATTATAGTCTAACCAAGTGAAAAAAACTTCCAACATCCTTTTCTAAATCCAAAGTAATTAAATAATAAGGTGGTACAGCTTTTGACAACTGGTATAGATAAATATGACTTCTCCATTGCTTCTGCCTTAGTATCACCACTTCTGGGTCCCACTGAAGAGACCTCAAATAAAGGTTGAAACCAGTTGGAAGCTTGGGTGATGAATGGCAATGCTGTAGTTCATGAAGTTTTAACTGAGGCGGCTCGGCTGTTACTGTCACCCAGGTCCTGGATGGGGGGGGGGGGGGTAATGAATGGCAGTGCTGTAGCCCATGAAGTTAACTAAGGCATGGCTGCTGCTGTTACCCCACAGATGAGATATGAGCGGCTCTGCTTGGTGGTGGGATGAGCCTGCCACGGTGTAGAGCCAACCGGTTCTGAGAGTTCTTCTCAAAACCGGTTGGGAACAATGCTGAGTTTTTGGAGTTTGACCTGTACTTGAACATTCAATCAAGGTCGAAACTGGTCTGGGTAGTGGCCCTTCCCTTAATGCATAACATTATACATGTCCGCAAGGAGATGTGCTTTGCATTATGGGAGATACTGAGACAAGGAGTGATGAAAGCTTGGTCCACCTTTACCACGAGTTGCCTCAGTCCTGAAGATACTTCAGGCGCAAACTTTGTTTGCTTTACACTTGGACAAAGGATTAAACTAAATTTATTATATAAACAATTACACTTTTTTTATAATGTTAGTCAAGTTGCTTTTTATTTTATTGTCCTACATGTTTCGCCAATTTTTCTATTGGCATCTTCAGGGAATACAAATTAGTAAGCTATATGAAGGTAACAGACTAGGTTATAACTAGTCTGTTACCTTCTTATAGTTATTATTATAGATATTGTTACCTTATAACTAGTTATAATTTATAACCTAGTCTGTTACCTTCATATAGCTTACTTATTTGTATTCCCTGAAGATGCCGATAGAAAAATTAGCGAAACATGTAGGACAATAAAATAAAAAGCAACTTGACTAACATTATAAAAAAAGTGTAATAGTTTATATACATAATAGTCAAGAAAAAATACCACATAAATTTATTATAGTCTAACCAAGTGAAAAAACTTCCAATATCTTGGACAAGGGAGATGCATATACAGTGGTATACTTAGATTTTAAAAAAAGAGTTTGATAGATTGCCACAACACAACAAGCTGTTAAACTGAAATGGATGGGATTGGATAACAGACTAGTGAGTTATCTCTCTCACTGACTATCAGACAGTTGTGTATGGGTGTATGGGGGTTGCAGCATCCTGAAAGAGGCAAGTCACTAGTGGTGTGCCACAGGAATCAGTTTAGGGCCATTGTTGTTCAATTTGTATATTAATGATATTGGAATGGGTTTAACCAATGATATGCAACTGTTTGATGATGATGAAAAATTGGGGAGAGCAATGCAGAGTCAAGCAAATGCTATGGCCTTAAAAGAAGACTTGAATAGATTGCATGATTAGGCAGGTAAAGTGGAACTGTCAGTTCAATGTTGTAAAGTGGATTTTGAAATTGGCAAGCAACGATAGGATGCAACGTATACACTTGGTGGGTAAACTTTAAAGGAGATAGAGAAGATCATAGATTTGGGTGTGGTGGTGTGGACAAGGACCTAAAATTCAGGGGCCACACTGCAGAGTTTTGAAGACATCACATTGAATAATGACAATTAAGCAAATGACCTTGACAAGCAGAAATGAAGAGGTTATGATGCAGTTGTATAAGGCCTTGTTCAGGCCTCATATGGATTACTGTGCACAAATTTGGTCGCCAGGTTTTCTTGGTGATGAGGATATGCTAGAAAGGGCCATAAGAAGATTCACAAAGGTGATCAGTGGTCTTTGGATTGTGGAGTATGCAAACAGATCGAAAGAACATATATTGCAAAGTCTCGTAAATAGGGCGGGATATGATTGAAACATCAGTTAGTCAGGGGTTGTTATTAGGTTAAATGGAAGAAATGTTTCATGAATGGAAAGAGGATAGAACAAGAGGCCATCACTGCAAACTGTATAAGGAGGGTGCAAGCAGAGCAGTAAATTTCTGGCATGGAGAGTGGTTGGTGAGTGGAAGGCATTTCCAGAGTATTGCGGGAATGTAGACAGGTATCAGTTTAAGGCATGGTTTGATGAACTTTGTGTGTTATAGCGTGTACCTTCCATGATGAATCTCTGACTCCATGGAAGTCAGATGTTAATAATAATAAACACCGACTCATGCACTGCTAGAATGATGTTTTGGCTAATTTCTTTCTTTCATATTCTATATAAATTTATTTAAGTGGCTTCCAACCAAATGAACCAAACTCACTTATTCTATAAATACAGTATATTCCTATATTTAGTTTATCATTCTCACAAAAAAATTGTGCCCTAAATCGCTAATATGTAGTTAATAATATGTAAAGTGAGGTGCTTAAGGGTCAAAGCTGTATAACTGAGAAGAGACCTCCACATAGCCTTTAAAGGAATGCGGAGAACCGACAAGGGCTTCCGACCTAATGTCCAATCCTCACCTTCTCGTGGAGCACCCTGTTGGGTATCTACTTTGATACTGAATGAACGAGGATGGGCTGGCAATTTGGGATTTAGCCGACCAAATTGTATTCTTATTGGTTAAACTAAAATAAAAAATTATGGTACAACATGACAAAATTTCATGCCGGCTGGGGCATCGCCCGGTTAAACAAAGCCCCCGTTGTTTTCGCCAGGGAACCAGGGCGAACAGCGAAAAGTCAGCTACTGGAACAAATCTGAAAACAAACCCCAACTCAACATCACCAGAGTTAAAGATCGGTACTATCAACGTAAGAAGCGTGAATGGCAAAGAAATGGAGCTAGCTGAGGAATTAGATAAGTACCAGATCGACATAATAGGGGTGACTGAAACAAAAATGACCAAAACTGGTGACATCTTTCTGAGCAATTTATACAAAATATTATATTCAGGCAATGACAATCAAGGAAAAGGAGTAGCCATAGTATTCAACACAAAATACGAGGCTAATCTTCTTGAATGGCAGTCAGTCTCAAGTAGAGTAATGTGAGCAAATATGAGAATGGGGAACTGGACAATGAGACTTATTTGTGCCTATGGTCCCACAGAAGGTTCTACTAAGCTAGAAGTGGAGGAATTTTTTGAGGCTTTAGAAAAAGCAACTGACACAATGAAAAAGGAAAAGTTGGTCCTTGTTGGGGATCTAAATAGTAGAGTAGGAAATGATTGTGAGACATACAAAAATATTTTGGGAAAATTTGGAGAAAAGAGCAAAGCTAATAATAATGGCAAATATCTGTTGGATTTCTGCTCAGGACATGGACTGGTTATTACTAACACCATGTTCCAACATAAAAATGTGCACAAATTCACATGGAGAGAAGAGGCTAGGAATAAGAAAAGTCTCATTGACTATGTTATTGTTGATAGTGATGTTTTCTCCCTGGTGCAGGACACCAGAGTGTACAGAGGATTTGAAATTGGAAGCGATCACTATTTAGTCTTGAGCAGGATAAAATTGAATTTAATATTGAAAAGAATAACATGTAAGAAAGTTTTAAAGTGAATAAAAGTTGAGCAGCTCTCAGATGTGAACTGTAGACTAAAATACAGAAAGATTATTGAAAAGAAAATGAAAGAGTTTGAGAACAGGAATCAAACCTTGGAGATTCAATGGCAAACTCTGAAGGAAACATTGATTGATTCTGTCAGAGAGGCATGTGGTGAGGTTGTGTGCAAGGATAAAAAAATCGGAACTCCCTGGTGGACACAGGAAGTTCAAAGATTTATGAAGGAAAAGAAGAAAGCATATCAAAAGTTCCTGGCAAATAAGTCAGCTTTTACTCTCACAGAATACAGAGACAAATGTAAGAAAGCTAAACAGTGTGTAAAACTAGCTAAACAAAAGTCATGGGAGGGCTTTGGCAAGAATATAGAAAATAAATATCAAGAAGGTGGCAAAATATTCTGGAGGTTGTTGAAGAAGCTTAGGAATGGAGGAAAGAGTGCTGTAAAATGAGTTAGAAATGATAAAGGTGACATGAAAACAGGAGAAAAAGATATCCTTGAAGTATGGAGTAATTACTTTGAAAAACTGCTAAATGAAACAAGCAGTGATGACAGCACAGTGATAAAAAACACTGACCAGGCATGCAGTCAGGAATACCTATCCATACCTGAAGTAGAAAAAGCCATCAAAGGCTTGAAATGCGAAAAGGCAGCAGGAGTAGATGATATTCGACCAGAAATGCTGAAGTATGGTGGTATAAAAATCTTACAGTGGCTGCACTGCATAGTTCAGAAAGCCTGGACTGAGGGACGAATTCCCGATGATTGGAGTAGAGCTCTCATAGTACTCATATATAAAAAGGGAATAAAACTGCATGTGAGAATTACAAAGGTATTTCCCTACTGAGTGTTCCTGGCAAGATCTATGCAAGTATACTTGAGAAACGGTTGAGAAGAATTGTGGAAGAAAAGCTTGGTGACGAACAAGCTGGATTCAGGCCAAATAGAGGCTGTCAGGATCAGATCTTCACTTTACGACAAATAGTCGAGAAAGCATGGGAATATAACAAAGATATGTATTTAAGTTTTGTCGATTTGGAAAAGGCACATGACAAGGTGCCAAGAGAGAAGCTATTCAATACGCTGCAGTTATATGGTGTCAATGGGGCATTATATCAAGCAATATTTAGTCTTTATTTGAGTTATAAGTCAGCAGTTAGAATTGAAGGAAGTACAGGAAGATGGTTTAATGTTAAATCTGGTGTGAGACAAGGATGTACATTATCCCCTCTGTTATTCATTATCTATATGGATCACATTATGAAGGAAAGTGGTATTAAACCTGATATCAAAATTGGAGATGTTAATGTCAGCTCTTTGCTTTATGCGGATGATGTTATACTTCTAAATAAATCTGCTACAAGTCTGCAAGATTCTCTGACTAAATTGAATAGCTGTTGTAATAGATATGGTATGAAGGTCAGCAATAAAAAGACAAAGAAAATGAAGATAGGCAGAATCATTGAAAATGTCAACTGTGTTGTGAATGGAGAACCTGTGGAGCAAGTAAAACATTTCAGTTACTTAGGCATGATTTTTACTGAAGATGGTAAATTAAATATAGAAATAGACAACAGAATCAGCAAAACTGGTATGATGGGAAGTCAATTGAATAAATTCATGTGGAATAAGAGAGAAATTAGTTGGAACACTAAATTAGCTGTATACAAGAGAGTGTTCAAACCAGTTTTAACTTATGGATCTGAGAGCTGAGTCAGAAGTAAAACACTTGACCAAAGACTAGAGACCACAGATATGAGAGTCCTGAGAAAGATTAGAGGCATGAACAGATGGCATCAATGGCAATATCATAATAAAAATGAGGATATTAGGAAAGAACTTGACATTGTCAGCATCCAGGAATGCGTTAGCAGAGCTAATCTCAGGTGGTATGGTCACTTAAATAGAATGGGAGAGGAAAGATTAGCAAAACAAGTGTTCTCTGCCAGGTTGGCAAGAAAACGACCCAGAGGAAGACCAAGATATAGGTGGATTGATATGGTACAAAGTGACTTAGACGATAGAAATATAAGATCTGATAATGTTGGAGTCTTGACAAGAAACAGACTGATTTGGAGGAAAATTGTAGATAAGAAGTTAGTAATGATGTAAATTTTTCATGTAGTACTGTCATATCCTGTACACCCCTTGAGGGTACATGGCAGGAATTTGATGATGATATGTAAAGTCTTATCAAAGTAATTATTTAATTTAGCTAAAGCCTCTTGAACCAGCCTGGTTGGCCGAGTGGTAGCATATCCACTCGACAGAAAAATGACTGTAGGTTCGAATCCTGCAGTGGCATGGATGTTTGTGATCGTCTTTCACCTTCATACACTCATTCATATAAGTGTATAAATACTCCCCAAAGATAAAATTGGTCATCATAAGAGAAGAAGACCGAAAAAACCTCCCGTAATGAGAGAGTCACTTACCCAGTAGTGGGGAATATATAGGCTTATATATATTTAAAAAAAAAAACTTCCTGAAGACTTGCAGCAGATGTATTTAAGAGTTAAACATTAAATCAAACAGCTGGTTGTCTGGTGGTGGCTCAGATTTTTTTTCATTAAGATAGTTTATAAATCATGGAATTCACATGGAGGTAACAGGCAAGGAATAAGAAAAGTTTCATTGACTCTGTTATTGTTGATAGTGATGATGTTTTCTCCCTTGTGCAGGACACCAGAGTATACAGAGGATTTGAAATTGGAAACGATCATTATTTAGTCTTGAGCATGATAAAATTGAATTTCATATTGAAAAGAATGATACATAAGAAAGTTTTAAAATGAATAAAAGTTGAGCAGCTCTCAGATGTGAACTACAGACTAAAATCACAAAGATTATTGGAAAAAAAAATGAAAAGAGTTTGAGAACAAGAACCAAACCTTGGAAACTCAGTAGCAAACCTTAAAGAAAACCCTGATTGATTCAGCCAGAAAGGCATGTGGTGAGGTTGTCTGCAAGGATAGAAAAATCAGAACTCCATGGTGGACACAGGAAGTTAAAGAGGCAGTGTAGGAAAAGAAGAAAGCATATCAAAAGTTTCTGTCAAATAAGTCAGCTTGTGCTCTTAGAGAATACAGAGACAAATCTAAGAAAGCTAAAGAGTGTGTAAAACAAGCTAAACAAAAGTCATGGGAGGACTTTGGCAAGAACATAGAAAATAAATATCAAGAGGGTGGTAAGATATTCTGGAAGAAAGAGTGCTGTAAAAGGAGTTAGAGATGATAAAGGTGATATGAAAACGGGAGAAAAGGATATCCTTGAAGTATGGAGTAATTACTTCGAAAAAATTGCTAAATGAAACACGCAGTGATAGCACAGTGGTAAAAAACACCCAACAGGCATACAGTCAGGAATACATATCCATACTTGAAGTATAAAAAGCCATCAAAGGCTTGAAATGTGGAAAGGCAGCAGGAGTAGATGATATTCGACCAGATTTGCTGAAGTATGGTGGTATAAAAATCTTACAGTGGCTGCACTGCATAGTTCAGAAGGCCTGTACAGAGGGACGAATTCCTGATGATTGTAGCAGAGCTCTAATAGTACCCATATATAAAAAGGGAAATAAAACTGAATGTGAGAATTACAGAGGTATTTCTCTACTGAGTGTTCCAAGCAAGATTTATGCCAGTATACTTGAGAAACGGTGAAGAAGAATTCTGGAAGAAAAGCTTGGTGAAGAACAAGCTGGATTCAGGCCAAATAGAGGCTGTCAGGATCAGATCTTCACTTTACGACAGATAGTCAAGAAAGGATGGGAATATAACAAATCTGTATTTAAGTTTTGTCGATTTGGAAAATGCATATGACAAGGTGCCAAGAGAGAAGCTATTCAATACGCTGCAGTTATATGATGTCAATGGGGCATTATATCAAGCAATACTTAGCCTTTATTTGAGTTGCAAGTCAGCAGTTAGAATTGAAGTACAGGAAGATGGATTAATGTTAAATCTGATGTGAGACAAGGATGTACATTATCCCCTCTGTTATTCATTATCTATATGGATCACATTATGAAGGAAAGTGGTATTAAATATGATATCAGAATTGGAGATGTTAATGTCAGCTCTTTGCTTTATGCGGATGATGTTATACTTCTAAATAAATCCGCTACAAGTTTGCAAGATTCCCTGACTAAATCGAATAACTGCTGTAATAGATATGGTATGAAGGTCAGCAATAAAAAGACAAAGACAATGAAAATAGGTAGAATTGTTGAAAATGTCAAATGTGCTTTGAATGGGGAACCTGAGGAACAAGTAAAACATTTCAGCTACTTAGGCACACTTTTTAGTGAAGATGATAGATTAAATATGGAAATGGACAACAGAATCAACAAAGCTGATATAGTAGGAAGTCAATTGAATAAATTCATATGGAATAAGAGACATCAGTCGGAACACTAAATTAGCTGTATACAAGATAGCGTTTAAACCAGTTTTAAACTATGGATCTGAGAGCTGGGTCAGAAATAAAACACTTGACCAAAGACTAGAGACCGCAGATATGAGAGTCCTGAGAAAGATTAGAGCCGTGAACAGATGGCATCAATGGCAATATCATATTAAAAACGAGGATATTAGGAAAGAACTTGGCATTGTCAGCATCCAGGAATGCGTTAGCAGAGCTAATCTCAGGTGGTATTGTCACTTGAACAGAATGAGCGAGGAAAGATTAGCAAAACAAGTGTTCTCTGCCAGGTTGGCAGGAAAACGACCCAGAGGAAGACCAAGATATAGGTGGATTGATACGGTACAAACTGCCTTAGAAGATAGAAATATAAGATCTGGTAATGATGTTGGAGTCTTGACAAGTAACAGAATATTTGGAGGAAAATTGTAGATAGGAAGTTAGTAATGATGTAATTTTTTCATGTAGTACTGTCATATCCTGTACACCCCTTGAGGGTACATGCCAGGAATTTGATGATGATAAATCATGGAAATGGAACATGGATCTTATTTAAGTTTTGTAGATCTAGAAAAAGCATATAACACAAGCTGTTTAAAGTCCATTAATTAATTATGTGATATAAATGAGACATACATATTAATCATAGTTTATTTAATATATGTTTATTTAACATTTTTATATTGTCATACTTGTTTTTCAATATTTGGACACAGAAACTACATAAAAGATTATGTATGCAAAGAATTTAGTAATATAAAATATTATTCTAATCTGAGTGAATTAACAGTAACTATATGAAGAAAAATATAAGAATTCTGCAGTCATATGAAAAAAAAAAACTATATATATAAATAAATGTAAACAATATGCAACCTGTGTCAATGATCGCCAATCCATGTTAGCACTACCAATGTAGAAGTGTTTTCCATCTACCAGCCACATCTTAGTATGAAGAATTCCAGCTCCTATAAGTTTGTAAAAATTAACACTTCTCACTGTAGCAGCTCCTATATGGGAAGAAAGAAATATGGGAAAAATCAACATCAATTACCAATATGCATCATTAAGGGGAGCACAGGATATTATTATTATTATTATTCAGGCCTCCATGGAGTCAAAAGACTCATCGTGGGAGATCCTTCCTAAGAAACACAAAGTCTATCATAATACTCCCTGAACTCACTGACCTTTCTCGCTCTCACCACTCCATCAGGCAATACATTCCATGGTTCAACCACCTTCCATGCAAACAAACCACTCCTCACCCCCTTGCTCACAGTTTCCTTTCGTAACTTCCAAGGATGGCCTCTTGTCATCACTCCTTCCTGCTGTGTTCAACCAAGAGAAAGAATTCCCCAGTATCAACCCTATAACCACCTCTCAACAGTTTAAAAGTCTCAATCATATCACCTCTCCTTCTCCTATCCACCAAACTCTGCAGTCCACATTTCCTCAGCCAACCCTCATAACTACCATTGTGCAGTCCTGAAACCATCTTTGTTATCTGCATTTGTACCCTTTTCACAGTTAATTTATCCCCTTCAAATCCTGGGGACCAAATCTGAGAACAATAGTCCAAGTGTGGTCTGATCAGGGTCTTATACAAAGGAATGATAACTTTTATCTCTACAGATCAGTGTCCTTCTCATTATTGCAGCAATCCTCTGTGTTATCTTCGCCACCTTTGCAATATGTCCCCTAAATTTCAGGTTTCTATCAATCATCAATCCCAGATTTCTTGTCACCCCCTACTTCCTCCAGTATAACTCCTCCCATAGAGCATGCAGTGTGCCATCGGTTTCCCAAACCGATGGACCTTACATTTTGTGGTGTTAAACCGACACCCCCATTCATTTGCACATCTATCTAGCTTATTCAACCACTGACTATGTCATTGATATAAAGGTAAAACAATATAGGTCCCAGTACTGAGCCCTGTGGGACCTCACACGTAACCCCTCTGCCACCTTGAAACTGCCACACCATACACAACTCTCTGATACCAATCGGACAGCCAATCCTGAATCCAGTTAACCAATCTGACATCCAGACACTTGTGCTGGACCTTAAATATCAGCTTATCATGTGGCACCCTGTCAAATCCATTCGCTAAACCGAAGAAAATGGCAGTATATGCCTTTCGCTCATCTATTGCTCTTGTAACTTTTTCATAAAAGGCTAGCATATTGCTAAAACAAGAGCGTCCCTTCACAAATCCATGTTGACTCTCACAGATAACATTACCCTCATCTGCCCAATGCTGTATACGGTCCTTCACTACTTTCTCCAAGATCTTACTAACTACTGATGACACACAAGCTGGTCTATAATTAGACATGTATAGTCTGCTACCACCTTTACGCAATAGCACTATCTTACCTTCCTTCCATTCCATGGGCACCTTTCCAGCAGCCAGACTTTCATTGAAAAGCCACGTCAAAGAACTGTGAGTTCCCTCGCACATTCTCTCAAAACTCGTAGTGAAATACCATCTAGTCCCACAGCTTTACTGACATCCAGAGTACTCAGTATTTGAAACACACTCTCCTCCTGTACCTCTAAACCTTGAACCTGCCCTATCCCTCTAGCATTAAAACTGACTCCTCCAGGATGAAATACTCCTAGAGGAGTCAGTGGACATAGGACAGTGGACAGAGGACATAGTGGAATTGTTCATTGAACAATTCCACTATGTCCTCTGCATCAGTCACTCTATTCCCATTTTTATCTCACAATATCATTCTTCCACAGTCATTTCTCCTCCTACTGGTCACATATCTAAAAAATTCCCTAGGATTTTCTTTGGATCTTAGGGCTAATCTCTTCTCATATTCCAGTTTCATCTTCCTTACCATACTAGTTACTCTTCTGGCCTGTGTCTTATATTCTTCATGCATCTTCTCTTCTCCTGTTTCCTTATATCTCTTCCACAGCCTCTTTTTCGCATGCAATTCCTGTTTAATATTGTTTGACATCCACTTTACTCCAAATTGTGTCCTCTTCTTCACTTGTGATATACAACTTACCATTGCTGCTAACAAATATTCTTTCATAATTTCCCATGCCCTAATGATATCCTGGCCTTCCAATTCCTCCCTCCATGAAACTTCCCCAAGTTGACGTCTAAGACTATTATAATCACCTGCCTTATAATTCCACATACGTTCCCGTCTCTTTGATACTCCTGCATGTCAAAATGCCAAGTCAAAACCATATGGTCACTCTCTCCAACTGGTGGGAGAGATGTCATCTCAGTTATTATCAACTCTTCTGATGCTATAACCAAATCCAAAATTCTTGAACCTCTTGTTCCCTCTATTACATGTTGACTAAGACATTTTTCCCTCAAGAATTTTAGCAATTCCATTCCCTTATTGTTTCATGCATCTTCCTCTCCAGTTTATACTACTGTAGTTAAAATCTCCCATAACAATCATTCTTCTTGCACTCGCCAAACTCAACTGTCTACACATTAACTGGTCCCCACCCTCTGTACTGCTGGGTCTGTAGCAACACCCCACTAAATATCCTGTCTTGCTCACCTCTACCTCACACAATATGCTTTCAAAATCATTAGTGTCACTGTCTTCCAAAGTCTCCACTCTTAGAGGACATAGGTCGTCACTTATCATAAGCAGTACTCCACCACCACGCTTTCCCTTCCTATCCTGCCGAAAAATGCTGTACCCAGTGACTTCTATTCCTGTTATTATATCCTCTTCTGTCAACCATGTCTCAGTGATCCCAATAATTTTTGGCCAGGCTGATGCTATCTGCACCACCAATTCCTCTCCCTTATTCAGGATACTCCTGGCATTACTAGTATATAGCATAAAAATGCCATTGTTTCTATATCCAGCATTATCCTCTCTAGACTCCACTGGGCTCACCGTTACCTGATGTCGTCCCCCTTCTCCCAAGTATCCATTCCCACAAGAGGCCACACATGCTACCATCCATATTGGGACACACTGACTCTTTCAGAACAGCAATCTATCCAGATGCCTACATCCTTCCTCATTCAAATGCAAGTGGTTTCTTGTATACAATTCCTCTCTGTCCTCAAATGCACTCCAAGCATCCACATATTCCAGTCCTCTCTTGTCACACATTCTAGCTATTATGTCATTTAATATTACTGCTCTTCTGCTCAGTTCGTCGTTATCATACCTAGGCAACACACACACTATCTTTCCTCTCTGTGTCTTCTTTCGTACCACCTGAAGCAAATATCTCATATCTCTCGCTGCCCTATTTACACCACCACTCAAGTCATTTGTTCCCACCATCACAATCATCTCATCCACCCTTTCACCTCTCTTAACTGCCAAAGCCACCCTTTCTATCATTCCTCCTGGCAAACACTCCTCACGCATCCTATCTTGAACACCGCAGATCATTGACTCCCCATACATTATACCTCTTACCATTCCCTCTCTCCTATTGTTTCCATTTTCATATGCTGACAGTATTACAAAATTAAGTTTACATTGTTACTAGCTTTCTATCAAGAATTTTCTTCAATCTGTCTAAATTTTCAACAATTTAGAGAGGCTTTCAATATTATCAGATCTAACATTTTGATCTTTTAATTCACTGCATTAATCTGCCTATATCTTGGTCTTCAGTCTTTCTTGACATCAAGACTATTTTCACTATCCATTTGTTATTGCCGATTTTCATACCAAATTTATTACATCAGATATTCAGTTTAGTTAAAAGGTTCTGAAGATTTGAGTTGTATTTATTTAGGAATATTACACCAAATTGAACTTACCATTTTCAGCTATTTTGCTATCTAATAGCAAAATAGCTGAAATCTCATTTCCATAGATTTTGCATGAGGATCCATTTGACATATTTGATGTTCCTGCCTATTTTCAAAGTTTTGTCTTTTTATTAAATTTGTTAAAACATTTATTTAGGAATATTAAATCAATATACAGAAAAAAGCAAAGTTTAATTCAGGAAAATGTTCAACTTAAAGGAAGTAATGCTTCTATTTTTTAAAATCAGCTAATGCCTTTTTATTCCTGTATACGGGAGTAGGCGAGGCCATTTAGCCCTATCTAACTTTTGGAGACTGAGTGGGCAGTTCAATCTCCACTGGTACCAATCATAGATAGAGGGCCCAAGGCTATCACTAATTAAGTGGTACACAGTGAAGAGAGACGGCTCAAATGTGCCGCCATCTCGTGGTCCCTAACACAATATATTTAATGTCTGAAATAATGTGGGTTCTATGGTCGATTTTCTTGAGTTTACGGGACGAAAAACCCGAGTTTCCGGGAGGAAAAACCCGCTTGCCCATGCCAGAGATCGACTAACTCAGGAACTGGTCGAAAAAAGGCTTAGAAAAAATTTCCTCTAGTCGCCGACTAGACTCGAAACCAAGTCTTCCTTCGTGCGGCCAAGTGCCGTGGTATGCAAACTCCACATCCACTGAGCTACACAGGCTCTAATGCTTCTATTGGGTGTTTATTTTTAATAAATAATTTTTCAAAATAACATATATATGCAAAAACACTAATCTTTCTGTTATTTTTATTCATCTATTTAATCATTAAATTTCTAATATGCATACCGTCATGGATATACAGCAAAAATCTAAGGTAGAAGATATTAGGATAATACAATGTGATTACTTACATACTTATCCACTTCATGCCCACTAGCAATAAAGCAGAGATCTGTTTTCTCCCATTACTTCTGGCTTGAATAATTAATTATGCTGTTTTCTGACTCTCCTGACCAGCCAACCATTTTTCCTATCATGATGCCACAGTAGTTTAGACATGTCCCTTTTTCTTTATTCTTCTGGGATCCATATCAAAGTTACCCTTGGAATTTCCTCTATCCATTCTCAGTACATGTCCAATTCATTTCCATCTGTGCATTTTAGCAAGTTCCTTCTTAATATCTCCTATTTTAATATCTTTCTGCCATCCATCCGTTCACTTCCCTAATTTTTCTCAGAACTTTTATATCAGTAGTCTTCAGTCTATGTTCAACTGTGTTATTTTTAACCTAACTCTCAGATCTATAACTTCTAGCAGAATACACTGTCTATACTGCTAGTGTAGCATTTTGACTAATTTCTCTCTATCTTTATTCAACTGACTTTCAACCATACCAATTTTGATTATTCTTTTCTCTATTTTCATATATAATTTGCTGTCTTTGTTAATAATTACCTAAATAGCTGAAATATGAAAAAAACCTTAAGGGGTGCTTAAGGGTCAAAGCTGTATAACTGAGAGGAGACCTCCACATAGCCTTTAAAGGAATGCGGAGAACCGACCAGGGCTTCTGACCTAATGTCCAATCCTCACCTTCTCGTAGTGCACCCTGTTGGGTATCTACTTTGATACTGAACGAACGAGGATGGGCTGGCAATTTGGGATTTAGCCGACCAAATTGTATTTTTATTGGTTAAACCAAAATAAAAAATGATGGTACAACATGACAAAATTTCATGCCGGTTGAGGCGTCGCCCGGTTAAACAAGGCCCCCGTTGTTTTCGCCAGGGAACCAGGGCGAACAGCAAAAAGTCAGCTACTGGAACAAATCTGAAAACAAACCCCAACTCAACATCAGAGTTAAAGATCGGTACTATCAACGTAAGAAGCCTGAATGGCAAAGAAATGGAGCTAGCTGAGGAATTAGATAAGTACCAGATCGACATAATAGGGGTGACTGAAACAAAAAAGACCAAAACTGGTGAGATCTTTCTGAGCAATAAATACAAAATGTTATATTCAGGCAATAACAATCAAGGAAAAGAAGGAGTAGCCATAGTATTCAACACAAAATACGAGGCTAATCTTCTTGAATGGCAGTCAGTCTCAAGTAGAGTAATGTGAGCAAATATGAGAATGGGGAACTGGACAATGAGACTTATTTGTGCCTATGGTCCCACAGAAGGTTCTACTAAGGTAGAAGTGGAGGAATTTTTTGAGGCTTTAGAAAAAGCAACTGACACAATGAAAAAGGAAAAGTTGGTCCTTGTTGGGGATCTAAATAGTAGAGTAGGAAATGATTGTGAGACATACAAAACTATTTTGGGAAAATTTGGAGAAAAGAGCAAAGCTAATAATAATGGCAAATATCTGTTGGATTTCTGCTCAGGACATGGACTGGTTATTACTAACACCATGTTCCAACATAAAAATGTGCACAAATTCACATGGAGAGAAGAGGCTAGGAATAAGAAAAGTCTCATTGACTATGTTATTGTTGATAGTGATGTTTTCTCCCTGGTGCAGGACACCAGAGTGTACAGAGGATTTGAAATTGGAAGTGATCACTATTTAGTCTTGAGCAGGATAAATTGAATTTCATATTGAAAAGAATAACATGTAAGAAAGTTTTAAAGCGAATAAAAGTTGAGCAGCTCTCAGATGTAAACTGTAGACTAAAATACAGAAATATTATTGAAAAGAAAGTGAAAGAGTTTGAGAACAGGAATCAAACCTTGGAGATTCAGTGGCAAACTCTGAAGAAAACATTGATTGATTCTGCCAGAGAGGCATGTGGTGAGGTTGTGTGCAAAGATAAAAAAAATCAGAACTCCCTGGTGGACACAGGAAGTTAAAGAGGCAGTGAAGGAATAGAAGAAAGCATATCAAAAGTTCCTGGCAAATAAGTCAGCTTTTACTCTTACAGAATACAGAGACAAATGTAAGAAAGCTAAACAGTGTGTAAAACTAGCTAAACAAAAGTCATGGGAGGACTTTGGCAAGAATATAGAAAATAAATATCAAGAAGGTGGCAAAATATTCTGGAGGTGGTTGAAGAAGCTTAGGAATGGAGGAAAGAGTGCTGTAAAAGGAATTAGAGATGATAAAGGTGAAATGAAAACAGGAGAAAAGGATATCCTTGAAGTATGGAGTAATTACTTTGAAAAACTGCTAAATGAAACAAGCAGTAATGACAGCACAGTGATAAAAAACACTGACCAGGCATGCAGTCAGGAATACATATCCATACTTGAAGTAGAAAAAGCCATCAAAGGCTTGAAATGTGGAAAGGCAGCAGGAGTAGATGATATTCGACCAGAAATGCTGAAGTATGGTGGTATAAGAGTCTTACAGTGGCTGCACTGCATAGTTCAGAAAGCCTGGACAGAGGGACGAATTCCCGATGATTGGAGTAGAGCTCTCATAGTACCCATATATAAAAAGGGAAATAAAACTGATTGTGAGAATTACAGAGGTATTTCCCTACTGAGTGTTCCTGGCAAGATCTATGCAAGTATACTTGAGAAACGGTTGAGAAGAATTGTGGAAGAAAAGCTTGGTGAAGAACAAGCTGGATTCAGGCCAAATAGAGGCTGTCAGGATCAGATCTTCACTTTACGACAAATAGTCGAGAAAGCATGGGAATATAACAAAGATCTGTATTTAAGTTTTGTCGATTTGGAAAAGGCATATGACAAGGCGCCAAGAGAGAAGCTATTCAATACGCTGCAGTTATATGGTGTCAATGAGGCATTATATCAAGCAATACTTAGTCTTTATTTGAGTTGTGAGTCAGCAGTTAGAATTGAAGGAAGTACAGGAAGATGGTTTAATGTTAAATCTGGTGTGAGACAAGGATGTACATTATCCCCTCTGTTATTCATTATCTATATGGATCACATTATGAAGGAATGTGGTATTAAACCTGATATCAAAATTGGAGATGTTAATGTCAGCTCTTTGCTTTATGCGGATGATGTTATACTTCTAAATAAATCCGCTACAAGTCTGCAAGATTCTCTGACTAAATTGAATAGCTGTTGTAATAGATATGGTATGAAGGTCAGCAATAAAAAGACAAAGACAATGAAAATAGGCAGAATCATTGAAAATGTCAACTGTGTTGTGAATGGAGAACCTGTGGAACAAGTAAAACATTTCAGCTACTTAGGCACAATTTTTACTGAAGATGGTAAACTAAATATAGAAATAGACAACAGAATCAGCAAAGCTGGTATCGTGGGAAGTCAATTGAATAAATTCATATGGAATAAGAAAGAAATTAGTCGGAACACTAAATTAGCTGTATACAAGACTGTGTTCAAACCAATTTTAACTTATGGATCTGAGAGCTGGGTCAGAAGTAAAACACTTGACCAAAGACTAGAGACCGCAGATATGAGAGTCCTGAGAAAGATTAGATGCGTGAACAGATGGCATCAATGGCAATATCATATTAAAAATGAGGATATTAGGAAAGAACTTGACATTGTCAGCATCCAGGAATGCGTTAGCAGAGCTAATCTCAGATGGTATGGTCACTTAAATAGAATGGGAGAGGAAAGATTAGCAAAACAAGTGTTCTCTGCCAGGTTGGCAGGAAAACGACCCAAAGGAAGACCAAGATGTAGGTGGATTGATACGGTACAAAGTGCCTTAGACGATAGAAATATAAGATCTGATAATGTTGGAGTCTTGACAAGTAACAGACTGATTTGGAGGAAAATTGTAGATAGGAAGTTAGTAATGATGTAATTTTTTCATGTAGTGCTGTCATATCCTGTACACCCCTTGAGGGTACATGGCAGGAATTTGATGATGATGATGATAGCTGAAATATTTCATTTGTTCTATAGGTCCTCTATTCAGAATGCAATTGATATTTTCGATGTTCATGCCTATTTTTGTCTTTTTATTTTTAAATTTTCATACCAAATTTCTTACAGCAGTCATTCAATCTGGTCAGCAAACCCTGCATAAAGTGAAGAGTTAAGTTGAATATCTCCATTTTTGATATTAGACCTGAGATCATTTCTTTCATAATGTGATCCATACAGATGATAAATGTGAGTGGAGGTAGTGTACATCCTTGTCTTACAGCTCCTGATTTTACATCACACCATTTTCCTGTACCTCCTTCCATTCTAACTGCTAACTTATAACTCATGTATAGATTATGTCTTGCTTCATATAATGTCTCATTTAGACCCTATAACCATAACATTTACAGGAGGTTTAAAGGTGGCTTTGAGGTTGTATTTTTGTAGTATAATGTTTATTTTGTCTGATATCCCTTTAATGTATAGAATGGTTACAGTTTTATTTTAGTCTTGTTTATTTTTGTTTTTAAGTGGGGTCTTGTACAGAATTTTGTTGATAGTATTTTGGCTGTAACCATTTTTTTTAGGAAGGTATTGCTGATAACTTTTAATTCATTTTTAAGTGTTTGTTCATTGGAACAAATCTTCCAAGCCCTATTTTTTTTTGTGTATTAATGATCAGTATGTGAGATTGAAATGGAAGTGTGTTTCAATCTCAATTGTGAATTGTATGCATTTGTGTTGTTTATTTAGGTGGTAATGTTTGGCAGCCATAGGATCAGATAGCAAAAACATCATCAATGTATCTAAGCCAGGCTTTGGATTTTAAAGAAGAGGAATTTAGAGCACATTGCTCAAAATATTCCATGTAAAAGTTAGCAATGGGAGGGAGGAAATAATGGTGAGCCCATGGCTGTGTCTTCTTTTTGTAGGTAGAAAGTGTTTTGACAAAAAATAGCCACAACGTAGTACATGTGCAAAAAGCGCCGTGATATTGGGAGGAAATTTTTTCTGTAATAGAAGGATTGTGTCATTCATTGGGACATTTGTGAAGAGGGCAGAGACATCAAAACTGACTAATAAATCATCTTTTAACAGTGTGATGTCTTTTGATTTTGTTTACAAAGTGTTGTGTGTTTTTAATATAAGAAGGGGAATGATCTACCAGCTCCTTGAGTGTTGTTGCTAGCTTCTTGGATAGGGTGATAATTGGGGCTGTCTATACCTTCGACTATCAGCCTGAGTGGTGTGTTTTGTTTGTGAATTTTTCGTAGACAGTAAATTCTCAGGGCACGAGTGCAGTGCGGAATTAATTTTTTTTAAATATCTTCAGACCATGTGGTGACTGATTTGAGTAGCTTCTCTGTTTTCTTTTTTATTCAGTTGTTAGGGTCATAGTTAACAAGTTGATATATGGCATTGTCTGAGATTATTAGATTCATTTTTTCGAAATAAGCCTTATTTGGAAAAAAAGAATTAACGATGTTTTCGTTATCTGGCCACATAGCCGCCAGACATTGGGCACTTTCCTCAGCCACCTAAAGAAACAACACAAATGCATACAACTCACAACTGGGATTGAAAAGCAGAACACACTTCCATTTCTAGATACACTTGTCACAAGTCTTCCTTCTGGCAGTCTTTCCTTCACTGTTTATTGGAAACTGACACTTACTGGCAAATACGAGGGTGGTCTGAAAAGTTCTTGGCCTTTACCATAGATGGCAACACTATCAACAAGATTTCTTTTTTCTAAGTTGGTACATCTGTCATAAGCATCCATGTGAAATTGCAGGTCATTCGATGAAGTAGTTTGTTTTACACAGCTATCTGAAGGAAACGTGTTGTCTATATCCCTTGAAATGGATAAAATGAAGTATCGCGCAGTTATAAAATTCTTTGTAAAAGAGGGTTTAACAGCAAAAGAAATTCATTCGAAGATCATAAAAGTTTGAATGGCTTGTTGGTCTAGTGGTATGATTCTCGCTTCGGGTGCAAGGGATCAAATCTCGGACAAGCCCAAGGAGCTTCTTTTTGCCAGCCTGGTTGGCCGAGTGGTTAGCATATCTACTCTCCAGCCAAAAGGCTGCTGGTTCGAATCCTGCCGTGGGCATGGATGTTTGTGATTGTCTGTGAAAGTACTAGTGGTGGTAGTTGGCGGTAGATGGTGTTGGTATTAGATGAAGGTTGGTGGAGTAGTGAGACAAAGAGTTTTAGAGTAGATGCCCTCCCTCGATGAGTCTTTGCACTCCTTGGAGGTGTGATATAATAATAATAAAAAGTTTATGGGCACTCTTCTCCTTCGTTTTCAAAAATTAAGAAATGGGCTACCAAGTTTAAACGTGGCTTACCAGCCTTGAAGATGATCCACGTGAAGGATGTCCAAAAAGTGTAACACCACCAGAAATCATTGATCGAGTGGAACTGGATGGATATGGTATTAGATGACAGGCGAGTCAAAGTGCATAAAATTGCTGAGACTATGGGCATTTCAAAAGAATGTGTAGGATATTTTGCATAAAGAATTGCAAATGAAAAAGCTGTGCGCAAGATGGGTGCCACACTTGCTTACAGCAGATGTAAGCAAGTGTGGCACCCATGAACATCAAATGAAAATCTCTCAAATGAAAATCTCTCAACAGTTTTTGGAGTGTTTTACGAAGAACAAAACTGTGAACAGAAGCCGGTTGTTCAGTGCCAAAGAAGACAGTCAATTCCATCAGAAGGAAAGGTCATGGCATTAGTGTTTTGGGATGTTAAAGGCATTCTGTTTATTAATTATCTTGAAAAGATTAAAACAATAACCAAGGGATATTATTCTGATCTTTTAACCAGACTAGACAAAAAAAATTTATAAGAAAAGACCTGGTTTGCAGAAAAAAAAATTCATCTTTCATAGGGACAATGCACCTGCCCACAAAGGTGTTTTGGCAATGTCTATTTTGCAGGTCTAAGTATTCAGATCCTTTGTCTTCTCTCTCTCACTTTTTTTTTTTTTTTTTTTAAAAAACTCCACATATAGGAAATTACAAAACTTAACATGATAGTGCTAAGAAAGTGATTAAGGAGAAAGAAGGAGCCTGAGAAAAACTGGAGGTTGTAGTCATCTGACATCTTAATGTGAAAATTAAGGGATCTGCACTATGAATGGTTAGAACACCCACCCTATTCCCCAGATTTGGCTCCTCTGACTTCTATCTCCTATCTCTTCCCAAAACTAAAACTCTTCCTCACTGGCCAGTGTTTATCTTTTAATCAAGAGGTGATTGCAGCTGTAGAGAGGTATTTTGCAGATCTTACTGAGAACCACTACAGGGATGGGATAATGGTGCTGTACCGTCACTAGAATAAAATGTATTAGTCTTAATAATTTTGAAATTACTAAATCACTTAAGGAATTGACAACATAGATATGAATATAAATTAAATTGCACTTCAATAAATATTTCTGATATTTCAGCAACATCACATTGCCATCTTCAAAAGGAACTTACAAAAAAGGCACGTGCATGTAGTCACTACAACACAGTAACTGAGACCAGTTACTGTGTTGTAGTGCCTACGTGCAAGTGCCTTTTTTGTAAGTTCCTTTTATTATTATTATTATGGGCGCTCCAGGGAGTCCTTAGACTCATCGAGGGAAGCCCTAAACATCATGTCCACACAACTATACAACATTCTCACAGTATTTATCATACCTTGCCTTGAACTCACTCACCATCCTAGCACCCACAACAGACTCTGGCAGCTTATTTCACTCATTTACCATTCTAAAAGTAAAGAAACCAGCTCTAACACACCTGCTAACCACTCTCTCGCCCAGCTTCCATAGGTGTCCCCTAGTTCTCCCACCACCAGTCCTGATCTCAAAAATATCCTCTGAGTTAATCTTATAGAAACCCTTTAGCAATTTGAATGTCTCAATCATATATCCCCTTTTCTGCCTATCAACTAATTTCTGTAACCCACAAATCTTCAACCTGTTCTCATATGGTTCATTCCATAGACCTGCTATCATCTTAGTCACCCACCTCTGGATCCTCTCCACCTCCTCTCCATCAAGAAGGAACCTAGGTGACCAAATATGGACACGGTAGTCGAGATGAGGTCTTATTAAGGCTCGGTACAGAGGTACAATAACTTGCTTGTCTCTGCTCGTCAAGGTATTTTTCAACAACCAAGTGAGTTGATGAGCTGATTTAGCCACTTTTGCAATGTGCCCCCTAAAATTCATCTCCCTATCCACCAACACTCCCAAGTCCCTGGCCTCATCAATCTCTTGGAGTACAGTTCCACCAATGTGGTATGCTGCTGCTAATCTTTTCACCCCCAAATGCATAACCTTATATTTTGTCACATTAAATTGACATCCATTCTCCTTAGCCCAATCCTCCAATCTATCCAAATCATCCTGCAAAATTTTGACATCATGTGCATTCACTATTGCTCTACCCAACTTTGCATCATCAGCAAAAAAATGAACAGTTCCTCTCAGATCCTTTCCGATATCATTAATGAACAAATTAAATAGTAGCGGTCCAAGAACAGAACTCTGCGGTACACTACTAGTCACAGGACGTCTTTTGGACTCTACTCCTGAATAAACTACTCTTTGATATCTCTCCATCAACCACCCCACCTGTCCATCTCACTAACGCTATATCCATTCCCATATGTTGTAGTTTACAGATTAGAATTCCATGTGGTATCCTGTCAAATGCCTTTGCCCAGGTCCAGCAGTATCACTGTAAACCCATTACCCTTATCCAGTTCAGCCATCACCATGTTATAAAACAAGTTACTGAGGCATGATCTACCCTTCACAAAGCCATGCTGTCCCCCATACAATATCTCATTTTCATCAATCCATTCCTGTATTTTTCCCATGACTACTTTCTCCAAGACCTTGACAAGATCGGTCGGTAATTTGCAACCATAGTCTTGGATCCTCCTTTTTGCAGTGGAACTATTTTCCCCTCTTTCCACACCTTCGGGACTAAACAGACCCGAGACTCAGATTAAATAACATGGTCAAGGGTACTGATAATTCTTTAGCCGTTTCACGCAAGACCCGTGCCGGTATACCATCCAATCCCACAGATATATTTGCATTAAAGTTCTGTAATAGACTATTCACCTCCACTTCATTCATCGTAATTCCCGTATAAACTAATGGTTCCTTCATTTTTTCAATGTCACCACCTGGATGATATACTTTTGCAAAGTGCTCGCTCAGTAGATACGATTTGAATGATTTTGAAGATGGCAACGTGACCTTGCCGAAATATCAGAAATATTTATTAAAGTGTAATTTAATTTATGTTCGTATCTATGTTGTCAATTCCTTAAGTGATTTATAAGGCATAACCAACGTATAAGCCTGTCTATGAGAATTTTGAAATTATAAATTTGTTTTTTCATTGTTAGGTGAAGAACTTTTCAGACCACCCTCGTATTTACACAGTAACTTCTACCACTACCCAACACAAAAACCAGGGGTCATTAATACACTAAAAAACAGGGCTTTGAAGATTTGCTCCAATGAAAATTATCAGCAATACCTTCCTAAAAAATGAATACAGCCAAAATACTCTCAACAAAATTTGTAGGACCTCACTTGAAAACAAACTAGACTACAATAAAACTGTAACCTTTCCATACATTAAAGGGATATCAGACAAAATAAACAGAATACTACAAAAATACAACCTTAAAGCCACCTTTAAACCTTTTGCAAAATTAAAGAGCTAACCACTCCCTCTCCTGGCCCATCCTGGAGTGTACTGTATTCATTGCACCTGTAATCTGCCCTATATAGAGGAAACAGGATGCACAATTCCTATCAGAAAAAAGGAAAACACTTTACATAGAACTGGCTGGAAAAACATGTGATGTTGTTTACATCACACCAAAACATGGTATGAACATAAATTTAAGGAGACCTGTGAGATTCTTATCAATTACCCTAATCTTAACAATAATGATGGTCTAAAAATTCTAAGCATATGGAAAGCCACATATTCTACCTCCACTTAACCTTTCTCCCTAAGAGTTAATTATAAACAGGTCCATAGGTAATCCAGAATCTTAAATCTAATATAACAATTGTCATATTCAATTAGACATCATTTTTACTGTAACAAAAATATCTATACGAAAGAAAGTTTCTCTGATGTTGTGTTAAATAGTATATAGCTTTGATGTAGTTAATTTATTTTATTTCATTTATTTATTGTTGTTTTTTTTTAAATTTTGATTTTTACTAGAGGTCAGGCCAGTAGAATAACCGTTGATCAAATCATTGTCTCTTCAGCATATTATGTGAAATGTAATTTAGCTTTTCTCTCTCTGTGTGTGTGTGTGTGTGTGTATATATATATATATATATATATATATATATATATATATATATGTGTGTGTGTGTGTGTGTCCTCCAGATGACCTTAATATGAAGGTCAAAACATCAGGAAATTAAAATAATTATTTGTAACATGGTTGTAAAGTCCATAATTTGTGTAAAATGTAAGTTCTTTTAACGATTTTGTACCCTTAGGACATTTCTCAAGAGAGACTCAAGCTGGAACTACTATGCGTAGTCTGACATCAAGAGTATAAGTATACACCTTTTAGATGCACATTTCAATTGAACTGTTACCTGCAATGTGCATCTAAAAGGTGTATACTCTTGATGTCAGAGGCTACACATAGTAGTTCTGATTGAAAAAACTTGAGATAGAAAGAATGAGAGAGGGCCTCTCTAGTACTGACATCTAACTATATTCAAAAAGTTGATTCAGCATCAAGAGTTAGAAGAAAAGATCAAGACTACAACATAATGGCTGATATTTTGTTGAATAATGTTTTACAACTGCAATGCTACGAATCATTAAAATCATTTCAAAACTTTTGTTCAATCTTAATAAAAATTAATATTAAGTCTGACAATGTATAATAACATTTCTCCTCTTCCTGGCATTCATTCCAAGTTCACTTTGGGTCTAAATATTCAGGTCCTTTGTCTTCTCTCTCTCTCACTTTTTTTTTAATTTTTTTTTTAAATCAACTCCACATACAGAAAATTACAAAACTTAACATAATAGTGCTAAGAAAGTGATTAAGGAGAAAGAAGGAGCCTGGGAAAAACTGGAGGTTGTAGTCACTGAGAAAAGTATGGAGAAAGCAATTCCAAAGAATATGTAGATGGAATAAAAGAGAAGGATTAAAATTGGTTTGATAAGTTTGAAGTTCAACTATGCATGGATGTTGACCAGCAGCTTCTCACATTCTTAAATGATAATGGCCAGTTTCATGGTGCAGCACCCATGAACATACCTATAGAAAAGGGAATACAAAAACAGTACTTATGAGAAAACAACTGGAGAGAGTGGGAGAAGGGGCATCTAATAAGAAGTCAATCTACTTCTGAATAGCATGAAGCATTTTCAGGGAGAAATTTGGTGCACTTAACAACCTAGTGGATCTAATTAGCATTATTAGCAGTTGAACTGGTTCACTTTAGCAAAAGAAAACAAGGCTGCCCTTCCCAGATACCTTCATTACACACTAACCAGATGGATCGTAGATCCCCAGCAATTTTTTATTTACAGAAAACCTACACATAAATTCAGGCAGATATATCTACCAACAATTCATACCCCTCAAATAGTATGGCATTATAAAAAAATGTAGGTAACAAAGCAAAACCGATTTGTTCTGATGATAAGGCCCTCATCACTGAGCTTGCCCACAAACAAGCAGTGTCCAAGAACTCAAACTTGGCCTGATTAGATTTTTTCCTGTGGAAATATGTTAATGGCTACAGATCCCACTGGGTCAAAAAAATATTAACATCTCATATTCACATGCTTTCTCCCCTCTACAAATATAGACTACAGTAAAACCACTACCAACCCATATATCCCTGGCACATCTGAAAAGTTAGCAAAAATCATGAAGAAATGCAATCTATTTACCATCTTCAAGAACATTGGCATCCCTTATCTGCTCTCCTCAAGATCAGATACAATCTAAGGATTGTATCTGATCTTGAGGAGATACCAAAATACCAAGTGCACTGCAACTGCAAGCTATCCCATTAAAGCCATACAGGTAGGAGTGTCAACATCTGAATCTCTGAACACAAAGACTACATCAGTGCTACTACGGTCACTCAAGACTTGTAGACAATTTCTTGGGTACCCACCACAGAAGCTACTGGAAGAAATCCACTTTGCTTCACAGAAGCAAAAAATGGTATGAAAAATTGTTCATTGAATCACCCACTGCTCTATAAACAATCCTAATCTGAAAAGTATAAATTCATAAAACTGCCTCAGATTTGGAAAACACTTATGCTCAGATCATCAGTCAAAATGCCAAGAATGCCTAATCAAACCCACTACATGGTGCAGTTAACAGAGCAAAACTGATTTCTTCTGATAATGCCGTCACAACTGAATTAACCCACATATCAATATACAAACACCATTCAGGACTTGTAGATTTACCTTGTTTCTTCACACTGGCTTCACTAACTCATACTCAGTAATACTTGTGTACTGTTCTCTACTGATGCTAATCTAACTTCAGTAAAATACTGGAAGTAATAATTAAATTATTTTAATTATAAAAGAGCCATACAGCTTCATTTTGGTGATGTAAAATAAATATAAATAAAGGATATTAAAGATCCAACCTTATTTCAAAGCTGAATATATGTAGAAAATTCAAAAGCTTTGAAATTTTACCCTAAAAAAACAAAAAGCTGTATGGCTGTTTCCTTGATAATTACTATTACACACTGTCCAAGAGTTCACTTATGAAAAATACAACTTTCTGACATAGGACTACTTTGGTACTAAACGATGTTTTTGCCTTCTTAAGGTGTTTACCTGGTGTCCGAAGAGAACCAGAACCAGTTAAAAACAGCCATCAGGCAGTGAAACCTTTATCAAAAGTATTAACAAAAGGCAAATATATGGATGCTAAAACTTAAAAGAACTGTCCAAGGCAACTCCAATGCAAGGAATTGTATTCTCATAAGCTCTCTGGTCAGATTTTTAAAACTAAGTTTTCAGATATATTCAGCTTTGAAATCAATATATAAACCTAAACACCAGAGCCTGGGCAAGCTGTGGGGAATGAGACTTTAGAACATGAGGAGTAACCAGACTCTAGTCGTTGCATACTGCTATACCCAGATTCTCTCCAGGTACAATTTGCAGAGTGAGCAGTAGCAGGATTATTTGCAAGATAGATGGAAAGCTTCATGACACTCTACCATCAGGTTTGGTCACATGTACTACCTAGCAGATGGCATAGAGAACTACTTTATTGTTGCACCCTCAAATGCAAGAAGTGTTAGCTCATTAATTATTTAATGTGTGATGGGCATTCCCATAAAGGATGTCATCTGAACCAAGTGTGAAGAGACAGAAAGGGACAGAAACTGGAGACCATACTCTGAAGATGAAACATGCAATAAACATTTCAAGCCTCCAATAAGCAGAACTGTGGTATTTCAAGAGGTGAATGAAAATCATCTATCACCTAGACGTCTAATTGCCATTCCCCTCGCTAGGGAGAGGAAATGCCAACCTTGTCAGCCAAGTGATTAATGTATCTGCTCTCCAAGAGGCTGCAGGTTTAAATCGAACTGTGGGCAGCCTGGATATTTGCGATTGTCTTTAGTAGCAGATGAATTTCATTGGCCAGTGCAGGATCACTGCTTACTTGCAGGAGGCCTGAAGCGGTTTGAAAAATTCCACATTTGGTCTCTAGAGCAGATTTTCTCATCATCATCATCAAATTCCTGCCATGTACCCTCAAGGGGTGTACAGGATATGAGAGTACTACATGAAAAAAATTACATCATTACTAACTTCCTATCTACAATTTGACTCCAAATCAGCCTGTTACATGTCAAGACTCCAACATTATCAGATCTTATATTTCTATTGTCTAAGGCACTTTGTACCGTATCAATCCGCCTATATCTTGGTCTTCCTCTGGGTCATTTTCCTGCCACCCTGGCAGAGAACACTCGTTTTGCTAATCTTTCCTCTCCCATTCTATTTAAGTGACCATACCACCTGAGATTAGCTCTGCTAACGCATTCCTGGATGCTGACAATGTCAAGTTCTTTCCTAATATCCTCATTTTTATTGATATTGCCATTGATGCCATCTGTTCATGCCTCTAATCTTTCTCAGGACTCTCATATCTGTGGTCTCTAGTCTTTGGTCAAGTGTTTTACTTCTGACTCAGCTCTCAGATCCATAAGTTAAAACTGGTTTGAACACTGTCTTGTATACAGCTAATTTAGTGTTCCGACTAATTTCTCTCTTATTCCACATGAATTTATTCAATTGACTTCCCATCATACCAGCTTTGCTGATTCTGTTGTCTATTTCTATATTTAATTTACCATCTTCAGTAAAAATCATGCCTAAGTAACTGAAATGTTTTACTTGTTCCACAGGTTCTCCATTCCAAACACAGTTGACATTTTCAATGAGTCTACCTATTTTCATTGTCTTTCTCTTTTTATTGCTGACCTTCATACCATATCTATTACAACAGCTATTCAATTTAGTCAGAGAATCTTGCAGACTTGTAGCGGATTTATTTAGAAGTATAACATCATCTGCATAAAACAAAGAGCTGACATTAACATCTCCAATTTTGATATCATATTTAATACCACTTTCCTTCATAATGTGTTCCACATAGATAATGAATAACAGAGGGGATAATGTACATCCTTGTCTCACACCAGATTTAACATTAAACCATCTTCCTGTACTTCCTTCAATTCTAACTGCTGACTCACAACTCAAATAAAGACTAAGTATTGCTTGATATAATGCCCCATTGACATCATATAACTGCAGCGTATTGAATAGCTTCTCTCTTGGCACCTTGTCATATGCATTTTCCAAATCGACAAAACTTAAATACAGATCTCTGTTATATTCCCATGCTTTCTCGACTATCTGTCATAAAGTGAAGATCTGATCCTGACAGCCTCTATTTGACCTGAATCCAGCTTGTTCTTCACCAAGCTTTTCTTCAACAATTCTTCTCAACCGTTTCTCAAGTATACTTGCATAGATCTTGCCAGGAACACTCAGTAGGGAAACACCTCTGTAATTCTCACATTCAGTTTTATTTCCCTTTTTATATATGGGTACTATGAGAGCTCTACTCCAATCATCGGGAATTTGTCCCTCTGTCCAGGCTTTCTGAACTATGCAGTGCAGCCACTTTAAGACTTTTATACCACCATACTTCGGCATTTCTGGTCAAATATCATCTACTCCTGCTGGCTTTCCACATTTCAAGCCTTTGATGGCTTTTTCTACTTCAAGTATGGATATGTATTCCTGACAGCATGCCTGGTCAGTGTTTTTTTTTTTTTTTATCAATGTGCTGTCATCGCTGCTTGTTTCATTTAACAGTTTTTCAAAGTAATTACTCCATACTTCAAGGATATCTTTTTCTAATGTTTTCATGTCACCTTTATCATCTCTAACTCATTTTACAGTACTCTTTCCTCCATTCCTAAGCTTCTTCAACAACCTCCAGAATATTTTGCCACCTTCTTCATATTTATTTTCTATATTCTTGCCAAAGTCCTCCCATGACTTTTGTTTAGTTAGTTTTACACAGTGTTTAGCATTCTTGCATTTGTCTCTGTATTCTCTAAGAGCACAAGCTGACTTATTTGACAGGCACTTTTGCTATGCTTTCTTCTGTTCCTTCACTGCCTCTAACTTCCTGTGTCCACCAGGGAGTTCTGATTTTTTTTATCCTTGCAGACAACCTCACCACATGCTTCTCTGGCTGAATCAATCAGGGTTTTCTTGAAGGTTTGCCACTGAATCTCCAAGGTTTGGTTCTTGTTCTCAAACTCTTTTCATTTTTTCTTCAATAATCTTTGTGTATTTTAGTCTGTAGTTCACATCTGAGAGCTGCTCAACTTTTATTCATTTTAAAACTTTCTTGTGTGTCATTCTCTTCAATATGAAATTCAATTTTATCCTGCTCAAGACTAATGTCTAATAAAATAATGATCGCTTCCAATTTCAAATCCTCTGTACACTCTGGTGTCCTGCACCAGGGAGAAAACATCACTATCAACAATAACATAGTCAATGAGACTTTTCTTATTCCTAGCCTCTTCTCTCCATGTGAATTTGTGCACATTTTTATGTTGGAACATGGTGTTAGTAATAACCAGTCCATGTCCTGAGCAGAAATCCAACAGATATTTGCCATTATTATTAGCTTTGCTCTTTTCTCCAAATTTTCCCAAAATATTTTTGTATGTCTCACAATCATTTCCTACTCTGCTATTTAGATCCCCAACAGGAACCAACATTTCCTTTTTCATTGTGTCAGTTGCTTTTTCTAAAGCATCAAAAAATTCCTCCACTTCTACCTTAGCCTTCTGTGGGACCATAGGCACAAATAAGTCTCATTGTCCAGTTACCCATTCTCATATTTGCCCACATTACTCTACTTGAGACCGACTGCCATTCAAGAAGATTAGCCTCGTATTTTGTGTTGAATACTATGGCTACTCCTTTTCCTTGATTGTCATTGCCTGAATATAACATTTTGTATTTATTGCTCAGAAAGATCTCACCAGTTTTGGTCTTTTTTGTTTCAGTCACCCTATTATGTCGATCTGGTACTTATCTAATTCCTAAGTTAGCTCCATTTCTTTGCCATTCAGGCTTCTTACGTTGATAGTACCGATCTTTAACTCTGGTGATGTTGAGTTGGGGTTTGTTTTCAGATTTGTTCCAGTAGCTCACTTTTCGCTGTTCGCCCTGGTTCCCTGGAAAAAACAACGGAGGCCTTGTTTAACCGGGCAACGCCCCAGCCGGCATGAAATTTTGTCATGTTGTACCATCGTTTTTTATTTTGGTTTAACCAATAAGAATACAATTTAGTCGGCCTAAATCCCAAATTGCCAGCCCATCCGCATTCGTTCAGTATCCAAGTTGATACCCAACAGGGTGCACTACGAGAAGGTGAGGATTGGACATTAGGTCAGATGCCCTGTTCGGTTCTCCGCATTCCTTTAAAGGCTATGTGGAGGTCTCCTCTCAGTTATACAGCTTTGACCTTTAAGCACCCCCGAGCAGATTTTCTGGACTATGTAAATTAAAAATAAAAAAAATACAAAAATATATTAAATAATAGAAAAAAATTCTTAGCCCACCCACAAATACCACAGGCACATTCGTATCTTGGGTATTTTATATGACTCTTATCCATGAAAGGGTTTACAAAAACCTTTCATGGATAAGAGTCACATAAAGAGACTTGGCTGTATATTGTGCATCACCAGTACGTTAATGGTCCAAATTTAACTTTTACCCCTATGTTTTCTCTCCTCAAAAAATACCTTAGTACCCATGAAGGTTCCTTGTGCAGAGAAGCAAACCACTTCAGCCAGTTATCCCTCACATCATCTGTAATCATTACAACTTTCAGGCATTTCCTACTTTGTTCATCACAGTTCAGCTTCATGACACTACACGTGGAACTTTTGTTCATGAGATGGTTTTAAAGTCTAGCATCTATGAAATTGATGCTAAACTATAAAAGAACAAGCACATCAGAGGCTTATACCTCCAAATTCTTGCTGCAAATGCAATTTGTTTAATTATTTAAAACATATCAGATTAACTACATTCTTTCTATGATGTCTGGCACAAATTTGATTCCTAATGTTTTGAAAACAAAGTAATAACAAATTACCTCTTTTCTCTAGTTCTTGTGTATCATAATTAGGCTGATATTTTGATGGTTGGTTTTGTGCTATTCTAATCTTGATATTCCTTTCTGTTCCTGCATGAAGAATTTCTTGGAATATTTTTTCTCCCTGTATCAATATTATATGATATGATTTCAAAAATATCAAGAATATAAACAATCATTATAAATTTTATTACAGCACTAAGGAAGAATAACTATCCTATAGACAAAGTTAAAATCCAGAGTATGCAATATATTTATGCTAAATTCCAGTATTGCAAGTGCAGTGCAATTTTTGCAATTGTAATACTGGAATATAAAATAAAATATGAGCATCTAGTGTTAGATCTTGAATGGGGAGACTCTTTCAACAAAAAAGTCATTCATTCAAGATTTAACAAGAAACACAATTCTGAGCTAGAAATGTTTGCACTATTAGTTAAGTAAAAAAAATATAAAAGAAAACCTGTTACAATTACCTTAGAAAGAAGTAAAGTTGAGGAGAAAATTTTATGTCTAAATAGAATTATATTGTCAAAATTATTGATGTCTAAATTATACTGGGTAAGAATGTAAATCTAAGTGCAAACAAAGGTTCAAAGGTTGCTAGCTAGCTGCCTACGATGATGTAACGGCGCAACGGAAGCGTTCGTGGAAGGCGAGCTGAACTCGCGCTCGCAAAACGAGCGCTCTTCAAGGAGCAGAAGTGTGATGCAATCGCGTAGGGACAAATAGGAGAGCACAGTGAGAGATCCTCCATTAGAAAAGAGGGTGCTAAAAAGAAGAATAAAAAGCGAGTTCACTCAGGTTTGAACCTCCCGTTTTTTCCTGTTCCTGTTTTCACGTGTGGACAAGCAGAGTGCTGACCGATCGATGGCGCCAGAAGTAATCTCCTTCCCGGTTGCTAGCTGAATGAGTCGGGCATGCTATTCGCAAGCTGACTGCAGACACTAACTAAGGCCATTGGTAAAAGTTTACCGATGCGAAACAGCAGAATAAGTTCCCCAAAAAGGATGGCCGACATGTCGATCAGCGTAACCTCCACGTGGACGCCACTCGATAAAGCAGAAAGACATCTGACTACAAAGGACGGACGAAAAGAAGCGCGATATCCTCTCAGGACACTGGTAAAGTACAGTAAATGCCTTATTCTTGTAATGATTAGTATTGGGGCAAAGAGAGAAGAACAGATTTCTGATTGAGAAGAAAGAGAACTTTTAAGTGACTTTTGTGCTCAGTAACGCGTTAATCATATTGGACTAGTAGTCTGAAAGCCCGAGAGTATGCAACACTTGGTTGAGTGTGAATTGACCTTTGTTAGCAAGTTTTACTTAGAATTTTGAATTACTGTTTTATGATGAATATGTGCCTATTTAATCTAGAGATGTAAAATTTGAGTATTTTGATAATTAATGTGTTCCTTATAGCTCAGCTAATGAATTAGAATTCTGATATGACATACCTTGATATGTAAAAGTTTATTGTATGAAATTTTGATAATTATTATTATTATTATTATTCAGGCCTCCAAGGAGTCAAAAGACTCATCGAGGGAGGTCCTTCCTAAGACATAAAGTCTGTCAAGACTCATCGAGGGGAGGTCCCCCCCCCTAAGAAACACAAAGTTTATCATACCACTCTTTAAACTCACTGACCGTTCTCACTTCCACCACTCCATCAGGCAATGCATTCCACGGCTCAACCACCCTCCACACAAAGAAACCACTCCTTACCCTCTTGCTCACAGTTTCCTTTCGTAACTTCCAGGGATGGCCTCTTGTCATCACTCCTTCCCGCTGATCAACCAAGCGAAAGAACTCCCCAGTGTCAACCCTGTAACCACCTCTCAACAGTTTAAAAGTCTCAATCATATCACCTCTCCTCCTTCTATCCACCAAACTCTGCAGTCCACATTATCTCAGCCGATCCTCATAACTATCCTTGTACAGTCCTGAAACCATCTTTGTCATCAGTCTTTGTATCCTTTCCACAGTTAATTTATCCCCTTCAAATCCTGGGGACCAAATCTGAGAACAATAGTCCAAGTGTGGTCTGATCAGAGACTTATACAACGGAATGATAACCCTCTTATCTCTGCAGGTCAGCGTCCTTCTCATAATAGCAGCAATCCTCTGTGTTACCTTCACCACCTTTGCAATATGTCCCCTAAACTTCAGGTTTCTATCAATCATCAACCCCAGATCTCTTGTCTCCCCTACTTCCTCCAGTATAACTCCTCCCATAGAGTATGCAGCATCCCATCGATGTTTCCCAAACCTCAAGACCTTACATTTTGCTGCATTAAACTGACACCCCCATTCATTTGCCCATCTATCTAGCTTATTTAAAAATTTAATTAATAAACATGTTTTTTCTATGTAAGTCTGAGTTTGTCTGAGCACGAGATTGAAATTACCACCTCGCTAAAGTTCGAACCTGTGAATAAGGGGAAATTAAAGAAAGTTTAGGCCATGACTGCAATGTTGAAGTTTCTATAGGCACTTAATACTTTAATAAGATTAGGTAATACTTAAACTCTGGGAAGGTTTCTTTGTACAAGAACTCTTCTGTACTAGGACTCTGGCTGGTGCAGCTAAAATAAATTAATTTTGTCAGAGTTCCGAATAGAGAAGCAGCCCCAGAGAGATAGGTTAGAGATTTCAGGCTTAGTTGGTACAACAAGGATTTAAGATAGAAAATTAACAAGAAAGTGATGCCACACAAAGACAAAGAAAGAACTGATATAACACTAGGAAGCTGTTAAAATCATGATTAAATTAAACAGCTTCCTAGATGGACTCATATCAGAGCTATAAATTTATGCTATAAATGTCTTAAGAGCTAGTCACCAGCTAGATGTTCTGTAGCTGGGATACATTTGTAGTGAAAGTAGCTAAAAATTAAGCTACAATTAAAACTGAAACTTGAATTTGTAGCTTCACCATTTCATAAGTAGGTGTAAATTACATCACTATAAACATTGCCAAGTTACTGTAAAGCAACTCAGCTACAACTAGAGTGGAAACAATTTTAGTGTTCACAATAAAAATATACAAACGTCAAAAAAAAATTTTTTTTTAAGCTTTTGAAGTATTTCAAAAATAAGGGAACTAGCCAGAAAATGAATGATTTCTCATTTGTGACCAAAATATCTCATAGAATCAACACACACACACACACACACACACACACACACACACACACACACACACACACACCTCCATTAGTAACAGAGAGGTGATTATTTCATTTTAAAACCCAAATTGATTCTCACTGAAAAAAGAAAAAAAAGACATCAGTGATGATCACACTGATTAATAACAAAGTGCAAGGTAGTTTTCTAAATACCTGCATTAAAAAACTTTGCTAAAGGAAGGCCACAAAATAAAAATAAAAAACTGAAAACTTAATAGTTCTATCTTAAAATACATAGAAAAACTGAATATTTTGTTGCTACCTTTAAACACAAATTTCTCAAAAAGTTTTCTAAAGGAATTTGAAAGAAACAAACTCCTATAAAGAAATGCTGCTTAAATGAAATGAAGCATACAGTGTACGTATGTGTGTGTTAAGTTTAAATTTTGTTTTATTTTTGTGGCATTCCTTTATCAATTTTTACTGCAGACATTGTTTGAAACATTTCTCTGAATTTTATTAAGAAACGTGCAATAGGCCATGGAATTTTCAATTAAGAAGAAGTATATGTGGAACGGTATGCTTAGCCTATTTCACATTTCTTAATAACAAAATTAAAAGAAATGTATGAATTACTGAAGGATATAATGATTACGGAAGGATAACTTTCCTGAATGCATATGGTAAGCAGGTAACAGAAATAAAGGAAATAATTGACTCACTGGATCACTTTGAAGTAGATAATATAGTGAACCAGGGATCAAATGTTGATCTAATGTTAAAAAATCATAATGTGAATACTATGGAATTAGATATATCAGCCCATGTGTTAGGAGAAAGTGCAAGAGAAATTACAGCTCTAACATCAGACTGTCTTAGCACTGCTAGATTATGCCATGGGAGTGGAAAGAGCAAAATTTCCATTACACAAGGGAGACTGCAGGAATGAGGTTTCAAATTATAGAACAATTAATGCTGTAAGAGTGATGGTTACGGTATTGGAAAAGTCAGTTAAGGGCAGAATTCAGGAATGAATGGATAGATATATGATACCTTTTAGAGAAGAAACAGACCAGCTTTGTAAAGGGGAAATCTTGTCTTAGTAATTTACCTGCTTTCTATGATAAAGTGACAGCTGAGTTGGATAAGAGTCTACACCATGATACTGCGGGACTTAGCAAAAAACATTTGACAAGATACTACATAATTTGACAAGATGTATCTTGTCAAATTATGTCAATCTTTATGGGTTTGGTCATAAAGCTGGTGAAATGGACATGGTGGATGATGAAAAAACATCATATCATATGGTGGAGACAAATCAAACAGAAAGTGTGTGACTATATGGGCCATAGGATCTATACTGAGACTGCTGCTGTTTAATCTGCACATCAATTATACTGGGAATGATTTCAGTGGGAATATCCAACTTTTTTGCCAATGATGCTTAACTGGGGAGGGAGAGCAATAGTTAATAAAGATGTAGAGATCCTGCAGAATGAACTAAATAGACTGATAACTGACAATGGATAATGACTGCCAATTTAATGTGACAAAGTGTAAAGTTATGCACTTTAGGTTAAAAAAAACTAAGCTGTGTACTGCATATACTACAAGAAATTTATGAGGATAAGGATTAGGGTAATATAGTGGACAGAGAGTTGAAGTTCAGAGGACACATTGCAAAAGTGGGCAGAATACCCAAAAAGGATCATTTGAATGTTATGAAACACACTAAAACAATGATAAGTAATTGTCCCTCTTTATATGGCTTTGATGTGAATATCTGGACTACTGTGCACAGATTTGGACATATGAGTTTCTAGGAAGTGGTCGAGGATTTAGATGCTGCAAGTGACCAAAATAGTGACTTCCTACGAGAATAGACTAAAGTTTCATTGGTTATAAAGTTTAGCTATTAGGTATAAAAGAGGCAATATGACAAAAACATTTGAGTTACTAAAGGGGTATTATAATAGAGTAAAAGCTAAAGAAATTTTCCAATACATGACAGGATGGGAGAGAACAAGGAAAACCCTAGATGTTGTGTAAAAATGTAATAAGCAGTGGCAAATTAGTGAAATAGATTGTCAGAGGCATTCATGAGTGTTTCGTCAGTAAATAGCATTACCTGACAGGCTTAATATCAATAATGGTTAGAGCGGCCTCCCATGATGAGTCCTTGGATTCCATGGAGATGGATGTGTAATAATAATAATAACAAAAAATTACAAAGCTTAAAATTATAACTTAGAAGTGTTTTATGGAAAAACATGCACATTCTGTTCAGAAATTGGGTATAATATAAATACAAAAGGATTTTTGATGCATAAAAACTTAAAAAGAATTAAATGCAGCTATGTTTTGGTAGCTGAAATTATTTTTCCCATACACAGTTTTAGCTAAAATCTACTACTAATCAGATCATGAACAACAAGTAATTAATACAACTTGTAATCAATACAACTGCAATTAAAATATTTAGTTATTAAATATCTATAACATCAATTATTTGGGACTTAATTTTGTGTATAAAACTGATTGAAGTGAAAACAGTTCTTTTTACTATTAACTGTTCATTTTCATGGAGTCCCAGATACTCATAATACCCACAACAAAAAGGACTACACTAGCAATTATTCACATAATGATCACACCTCTTCTTAAACTCATTCACTGACAGTGCACTCACAGCTGCCACCAACAATTCGTTCCATATCTAAGCAAAAAATTCGGTCCTCTCTTTCCTGGAATCACATTCTATTTGAATATGAGATTACAATAAAAACTTGTCAAAATCCATGTGAATTTTTTATGCTATTCCACCAACTTTTTACCAAGTCCTCTAAATTTTAACTCTATGTTCCATATCCAAGGCATCAAATTTCATGTAAATACAATCCTATCAGATATAATATGTAGCTTGTAATCTTTTCCATGATAACATACTCAACTGGCAACCATTATCATTGACCACAATGTCAATCTATTTAGAGCATATGGCAGAATCACTACATCACATTTATTTACCATTGCCCTTCCTAGGTTCACACAATCAGCAAATAACTAGGTATTCTTCCAACCTTGCATCATATCATTAATATACAAATTAACAAAGTATGAAGTCGTTGGAAGTGCTTTGCATGGTGGGAGATACTGAGACAAGGAGTGATGAGAGCTTGGTCCACCTTTGCACCGAGTTGCACCACCTTGCAACAGTCCTGAAGATATTTTCAGGCGCAAACTTTGTTTGCTCACACTTGGATAAAGGATTAAACTAAATTTATTAAAGTACAAAGTCATATGTACATTTACTGGTCGCTTACTTTCTCCCCGATTCCACAGCACTATATACAGATAACCCTCATATAATGCATATGTTAGGTTCCATAGAAATGCCATGTTATATAAATCGTGTTATGTGAGACTCGGATTACACAGAAAACATAGGGTTAAGTTCCGAAATCGTTTTTTTTTAAATTATATAAACAACGACATACCCAACAAAAATATATTTTTATTTAATTCTTGTAATTCATGTAAGTTAAGAAAACATAAAACTATGAAACAAATATATAGTATAAACTTATAAAATTACAAATTGTACATAAACTTCATTGTACATAATAAAGTGCATATTACAATCGTCATCACTGTCTTCAAAACGAACATTTCGTAGATGTTCTTTATTTACAAGTGGCCAGAAGTCATCACTTGAAATCTCTTGGATTTCAAGTGATGATTTCATTTGTATAATTCGCATTGCATACTTCGGCTGGTTTAATTATCAAGAAGTCAGTAATAAGACCTTGCTTACCACTATGCTGCAATTTTTTTTTATTAAGTTCATAATATGGAGCTAAACAAATATCCAATTGTCTTGTGAATTTTCCGGAGCCCTCTGTTCTGGGGTCATTATCCGTAAAATAGCTTCCTAACTTCCTTGCCAAGTTCAATCCTTCTGCTAATTTCTTTAAACTGAATTTTTTTTTTTTTTTTAACGGATCACAATCAGAATCTTCGACAGAACTTCCCCGCCATTTGGTTCGACGTCATCTATCAATTGTAGCAGTTCCTCCTCATTTAAATCTATTTCCCCATCAATTAATTCACTAATTTTCGTTTTCAACCATATCGCAAAAGCCCTCTATGTGGCCATTATTATAGAAATTTTTTTTTTACATAAAAAAAGCATTACATATTGTATGTAACTCAGAAGAAACTGAAGTGCTCAGTTTGAGAAGATCAACACACTTATGATTTTTAATGCGCTTTCCTAGCAGAAAACGAAGACAACTTTCAACAATAATTAACACTTTATACGGTAAACAATTGGCATACATGTGTTGGATTCTGATTATGTAGAGATTAGAGTAATTACTATTTGCTTCAGAATCCAACATGATCTTCCATCACAAAGGCTACAATTGTAATTATTTAATGTAAACAACCTATTTTGCAATTTAATATTCGTATAACTACTTTAATTTTGTCTAATATCTAATTATTTAATCAAAGCTATATGTATTAATAATGAAAAGACTGTATTAAATATTAAGCTATTTTAATTATTACTATGTTAATATTATAAGAATTTATATTCAATATTTTAACTGCGCATTTATTGAAATGTAAATATTGTCTATTTATTCCTGTTTGTAGAAGTTTAACGTTATGCAATAGCTCAATTTTATTATATTTTGTTTTGTTGTCATGGAAACGTATGTAAGTGAGCGAGCACGTTTTGGAACACCACGTGAGGTTTATTGAAAAGAGTTTTAGAAAGAAATGACATGAGCAATTGAGGGGGGGAAAACAGATATTTAAGCGACGAACGCGGGAATTACGAATTAATTAGGAGATGAGCGCATTAGAGATTTATTAAAGAGAGAGGCATTAGGTTGGAATCGGGCATTCGGCAATCACAGTGCGATAATAGCGAGTCGGCAAGTCACTCAAGCAACTAAATAAAGTCTACAAGTTGAGAAGCAGTTAGCTAATAAGTTTCTGAATAATAAATTAAGCAACGGAAGATAGCTGAGTGACTACTGAATGACTAGCGATATTTTAGTTGAGATTTATTTTCAGGGCCGACCTTTCAAGGACACACTGAAACGTGAAGCATAGTAAGAAGTAACTAGAGAATAAATAGAGGCAACAGGGTTATGTTTAATGATAGCGGTGTTTAGAATTATAGTGCCTAAAGAATTATTTGAATGCTGGAGGAATGAACATCTGTATATATAAAACCCCAAGTTAAGGAATTATTGTGTATTGCCCTAATTCAAGAGTGATCAGTAGTGCTTCATACAAGAACATCTGATTATATGTATTGTGCCCATGAACTAATTCAGTTAATGCTTAGAAGATTTATTTTAATAAGTGCTGTTTATTGTTAAAAGTGTTTGCGGTTATAAAAAGTGTTTGTGTATAAATTGATGAAGATAGAAGATTATATTCGGTAAGATTATTCCAACCTTTAGTTTTCCTATATAGAGAAGTGTGTGAGTTTCATCCCAGAATTTCCTTATGTTAACAGTAACTATCGCGAAGATTAACTGAAGCGAAAATTTGAAAGTGTTTACTTGTAAAGCGGTGTCACTGAGATTTTATTGTATTTTGGAACTTAAGGAACTGTGAGAAGTCTGTAATATAGAGATAACAGATTTATCTTGTTAGAGTTTGTATGACTGTATTATCAGAAGAGCTGAAGTGTTTGTAGTATCTTAATTAGTGATTTGAACTCATGCGTATAATTGTGATCCTAAATTAAATGTTTGTTTTTGTTAATCACAAGTTGTATTTTGCCTGAATCTCTTTTACTGCACCATTCATAAAATATTCGAACCAAAGTGGGTAAATTAAGTAAGTCAAATATACTCTGCCAGTATATATAATATTGACACCTAAAAGGAGAGATAGTTGCGAGTTGGCTTATCTTCAATTCTTGAACTAATTCAGATATAAAGTGGCGCAGTCTTTAAATATAAATTTTCTTTATATTTCAACTTTAAATTAGATTAAAATTAGAAATCAACTAGCAACTATTTTTTTTTGGTTAAGAACATCGTAGTGACTAACATGTTGGATCCAAAGTAAGGATTGACAAGAAGTAGGATCCAATACATGCATGCTAAAGGATATTTCCCTTAAAATTCGCTACTTATAGCTACATGCACGATACGGGCAGACACAAATTTAACGAAGATAAAATTTGATTTTTAAGTCATGCGGTGAAAAAATATGAAAAGATAAAGGGTTACTGCAATTTGTAGACTGCGTTATATAAGTACCACATTATACGAGGGTTACCTGTACCAAGTTTTATACCCATCTCTATTTGCTCCAATTTATGCGTCCTGTCAAATACCTTGATGTACTATTTTAATGTTAACCCATACCATGATGTACTATTTTCTTTAACCGACCCAACTGTTACTATTACAGAAAACAATAGAATTACTAAGACAAGAACTTCACTTCACAAAATTATTCCTCCCACCAACAAAATATTATATTCCTATATACATAACCCATACCATAAGTCTTCAGTACTGGCCTTAATCAACTTTTCCAAACTCTCAAACACCACTCCTAAGATACTAACAAATCTTTAATTTGCAACACCTCTGTCTTGGAGCTTCCCTTATGTAATGGAACTACTGTGCCCTCTTTCTACTGCTCTGGAAGTCTGTCAGTGCTGAGATCATATTAAACAATCTAGTCAGAGGCACTACCAATTTTTTTGCACTTTCTTGAGAATATCTGATCTCTTGGCAGTATTTGCATGTAAATGTTGAGAATATTATAATATTCTCAGCATCAGGTACAAGGTTCTTTCCTCTGAAATTGAATTTTCTCCACCTGGATGACATGCCACAAAGTGATAACTCCTTAATTCAAATATGTTTTCTGCTACTATAACTTTATTCTTCCATTCATCTTTTTACTTGCTAAATGGCAAAACGATTCTTGTTTTTTGGCCTACCAGCCAATTTCCTCTCATAATCTGATTTTGCCCTCCCTACCATACTAATCAGCTTTCAAGGCAACTTGCATTGTTCATAATGATCGATTATCACATTTCTGCTCGTTAATTATTCAATGATAGACAGCTATTAAAACAAAAGAACAAACATAAAACAAACATATTTTTGCATTTGTGAAAACTATGATAATCAAATATGAAAAGATTCTGATAATTGGTGGAAAACATTATATGAATTATTTTGATTCAAAATGTTCGTATGAAATTATATATGTATGTGAAATGCACTTCATAAGATGAATCACATTTATCAATTCAAGGTTATTATTAATAATCTTGCACAAGCACAAACCTGCCAGTCTGAAGGATCAGGTACAATGTCCTTTCCTCTTAGTGTCCAATAAAACGATGCAATATCAATTGTCTCTCTTGCAGACCGTATCAAATTTTGCCAGCCTTCAAATGTTGATTGATGGCTTGGAGATCCTTTGTCATAAGTTAAATTTTGAGGAATGCTCTCTAAAAGGTTAATTCTGTAAATGAAATTAGCATACTTTTTTTTAAGAACACATGACTACCGTAACAATATTTGGATCAGAAAATTAATAAAAAACTATTAGTGGAATGCTATTCGTATAAAATGATGAAAGAAAAGATTGTATTGAAAAATTAAAAATTTATATCACATCTTTATAATTTTGAAAAAAGTACAACATAGTCTATTCATGCATATTTTTTTTTGTCTAATGATCTAGATGACAATAAATAAACAATGAATATATAACATGATTAAAATGCTTATTTAACAGTAAATGTTCCTCAACAGTGTCTACTAACTGTCAGAACCAATTACATCAAGTGTGGTTATCCAAAATATGATACAATATAAGGCACATTTTCATAATATAATGGGTATTGGAGGGATTGAAAATGTATGCACTTTTAGAGAAAAAAAGAAAAGCAGAATAAGTATAAAAACTTCAAAAAATATTACATATATCATAAAAAAAAAAAATAATGGAAAAGATGTTTTATGTTCAAAAAGTGCAGATGGATAGATATGAATCCAGGTATAATAAAAACTGTATCAAAAAGCATGGAAAGCCTGAAAGATATGTGATGGGTGACAATTTTCCCTATGTTATAGTTTAGAATGATGACATCCATTATTCATTAAATAAGCACAGTCTACATTCTACAGTCCAATTATATAATCAATTATCGATATAATCGATAGAGGTGAGAATAGGATAAGTGGAAGAGAGGGAATGAGTGTCAGATATAGGAATGATAGAAGAGGAAAGAATGAAAACAGCAGGAGAGAAGCAATCAGAGGAATGCAAGGGAGCACAGGGACTAGAGATAGAGTGATGTCAGGAAGGCAGGTAAGTAGGGGAGCACAGAGAGAAACTGTTACAAGAGAGAGAGTGAGGGATGCATGTGAGCAATCGAGGAATATGATGGTAAGAGGTGTAATGTATGAGGCCTCAATGATCCGTGGTGTTCATGATAGGATGCATGAGGAGAGTTTTCCAGGAGGAACAATAGAAAGTGTGGCTATGGCAATCAAGAGAGGTGAAAGGGTGGATGAGATGATTGTGATGGTGGGAACAAATGACTTGAGTAGTGGTGTAAATAGGGCTGCGAGAGATACGAGATTCTTGCTTGAGGCTGTCCAAAAGAAGACACAGAGAGGAAAGATAGTGTTGTGTTTCCTAGGCATGATAAGAAGAGCAGAAGAGCTGAGCAGAAGAGCGGTGATATTGAATGTCATAATAGCGAGAATGTGTCAGAAGAGAGGATTCGAATATGTGGATATTGGAGTGCATTTGAGAGCAAAGAGGAACTGTATGCAAGAGACCGCCTGCATTTGAATGAGAAAGAATGTAGGCATCTGGAGAGATTGCTGTTCTGAAAGAGTCAGTGTGTCCCAGTATGGATGGTAGCATGGGTGGCCTCTTGTGGGAATGGGTACTTGGGAGAAGGGGGACAACATCAGGTAACGCCGAGTCTAGAGAGGATAATGCTGGGTATAGAAACAATGGCATTTTTATTATACCAATGAAAGGAGTATTCGGAATAAGGGAGAGGAATTGGTGGCACTGATAGCATCAGCCTGGATAAAGATTATTGGGATCACAGAGACGTGGTTGACAGAAGAGGATATAATAACAGGAATAGAAGTTGCTGGGTACAGCATTTTTCGGCAGGATAGGAAGGGAAAGCGTGGTGGTGGAGACTTTGGAAGGCAGTGACACTAATGAGTTTGAAAGCATATTGTATGAGGTAGAGGTGGGCAAGACAGGATATTTAGTGGGGTGTTGCTACAGACCCAGGAGTACAGAGGGTGGGGACCAGGAAATGATTAGACAGTTGAGTTTGGCGAGTGCAAAAAGAATGATTGTTATGGGAGATTTTAACTACAGTAGTATAAACTGGGGAGAGGAAGATACATGAAACAATAAGGGAATGGAATTTCTAGAATTCTTGAGGGACTAATGTCTTAGGCAACATGTAACAGAGGGAACAAGAGTTTTGGATTTGGTTATAGCATCAGAAGAGCTGATAATAACTGAGATGACATCTCTCCCACCAGTTGGAGAGAGTGACCATAAGGTTTTGACTTGGAAAATGAACAGACATGCAGAAGTATCAAAGAGACGGGAACGCATGTGGAATTATAAAGCAGGTGATTATAATAGTCTTAGATGTCAACTTGGTGAAGTTTCGTGGAAGGAGTAATTGGAAGGCCTGGGTATCATTAGTGCTTGGGAAATTGTGAAGGAATATTTGTTAGCAGCAATGGTAAGCTGTATATCCATGAGTGAAGAAAAGGACACAATTTGGCATAAAGTGGATAACAAACAATTTTAAAAAGGAGCTACATGCGAAAAAGAGGCTATGGAAGAGATATAAAGAGACAGGTGAAGAGAATATGCATGAAGAATATAAGACACAGCCTAGAAGAGCGACTAGTATGGTAAGGAAGGCGAAACTGGAATATGAGAAAAGATTGGCCCTTAAATCCAAGGAAAATCCTAGGGAATTTTTTAGCTATGTGACCAGTAGGAGGAGAAATGATTTTGGAAGAATGACATTATGGGATAAAAAATGGGAATAGAGTGACTGATGCAGAGGACATAGTGAAATTGTTAAATGAACACTATATTGAAGTATTTCATCCTGGAGGAGTCAATTTGAATACTAGAGGGATAGAGCAGGTTCGAGGTTTAGAGGAGAGTGTGTTCCACATACTGAGTACTCTGGATGTTAGTAAAGCTGTGGGACTGGATAGTATTTCACCACAAGTTTTGAGAGAATGTGCTAAGGAACTGACAGTGCCCTTGACCTGGCTTTTCAACGAAAGTCTGGCTGCGGGAAAGGTGCCCATGGAATGGAAGGAAGGTAAGATAAGGGCGGTAGCAGACTGTAAGTGTCTAATTATAGGCCAGTTTGTGTGTCATCAGCAGTTAGTAAGATCTTGGAGAAAGTAGTGAGGGACCATATACAGCATTGGGCAGATGAGGGTAATGTTATCAGTGAGAGTCAACATGGATTTGTGAAGGGAGCTCTTGTTTTAGCAATATGCTAGCCTTTTATGATAAAGTTACAAGATGAGGGAAAGGCATATACTGCCGTTTTCCTAGACTTAGCAAAGGCATTTGACAGGGTGCCACATCATAAGCTGATATTCAAGTTGCAGCACATGGATCTGGATGTCAGATTGGTCAACTGGATTCAGGATTGGCTGTCCAATAGGTATCAGAGAGTTGTGTATGGTGGAGCAATATCAAAGAGGCAGAAGGTTACAAGTGGGGTTCCACAGGACTCAGTACTGGAACCTATATTGTTAAACCTTTATATCAATGACATTGTTCGTCGATTGCAAGGGGATGTTCGGTTGTTCGCAGATGATGTGAAGCTGGGAAGGGTTATTAGTAATAGTGCAGATGTGGTAGCCCTGCAAGAGGATTTGAATAAGCTAGATAGATGGGCAAATGAATGGGGGTGTCGGTTTAATGCAGCAAAATGTAAGGTCTTAAGGTTTGGGATACATCAATGGGACGCTGCATACTCTATGGGAAGAGGTCAACTGGAGGAAGTAGGAGAGACGAGAGATCTGGGTTTGATGATTGATAGAAACCTGAAATATAGGGGATATATTGCAAATGTAGTGAAGGTAATGCAGAGGATTGATGCAATAATGAGAAGGACACTGACCTGCAGAGATAAAGTGGTTATCATACCGTTGTATAAGACTCTGATCAGACCACACTTAGACTATTGTTCTCAGATCTGGTCCCCAGGATTTGAAGGGGATAAATTAACTGTGAAAGGGTACAAAGGGGGATAACAAAGATGGTGTCGGGACTGTACAATGTTATTTATGAGGATCGACTGAGGGAGTGTGGACTGAAGAGTTGGTGGATAGAAGAAGGAGGGGTGATATGATTGAGACTTTTAAACTGTTGAGAGGTGGTTACAGGGTTGACACAGGGGAGTTCTTTTGCTTGGTTGAACAGTGGGAAGGAGTCAAGACAAGGGGCCATCGCTGGAAGTTAAGAAAGGAAACTGTGAGGCAGAAGGGTTGTGTATGGTGGAGGGTGGTTGAACAATGGAATGCATTGCCTGATGGAGTGGTGAGAGCAAGAACGGTCAATGCATTTAAGGAGCGGTATGATAGACTGTGTTTCCTAGGAGGGACTTCCCTCGATGAGTCTTGATAGACTTATGTTTTTTTAGAAAGGACCTCCCATGACCCACGATGAGTCTTTTGACTCCATGGAGGCCTGAATAATAATAATAATATCATTTTCATTGGAGACTTCAATGTTCATAACTCAAACTAGCTGCCTTTTACATATCAAGCCGAAAGGATATTTCTTGTTAACCATAACAGCAAATATTAACATAAATTATCCATTTGCCAGGCCAGAAGACTGAATATTCCTTATTTTTCTCCAGACATCCTACACCATTTCTTCCTCAAAATAGGAATTTTGATAACCAGCTCTTCCTCAAAATTGAATTATCAAGAACACTTGATAATTCAATTTTCTATAAAATGACCTTCACTCAGCCAATTTCAGCCATGTCCTTTGGCACTACAACAGTTAGTTGGGAGGAACAATGATTTCTGTTTCTTTTCCATGGTTTGATTATTGTTTCCCCTCTCCTGATTCAAACTCTCCTCTGATTAAAATAATCTTGCTGAAATAAGAGCCTTTTACTTGACATTTCACACAAAACCCCTAACTGTTATCTGGGCCTCAATTCCCCAATAAATGTAAGAAAGTAGTATAAGATAAAAATTCAGAACATATTATGTGGCTGAAGTCAAAATCCCTGTGTTTTACACTCAGCTTAACACTATAGTCTGCAACATCTATTAAAAAACTATCAAGAAATGCAAAGTAGATTTCTTAAAATGAGATATTTTTTGCTTCAGAATTAAAATCCATCCTAGATGTACAGTATGACACAATAGCATAACCAATAACATGAAATCAAGCTTACATACAGCTGTCACAAAAAGAGGGAGAGAGAAAGTCAGGCATCAAATTATAATCCCATTGCCCCTCTTGGAAACAAAAGGTCATCAATAAAAGGATCATCCCGCCGTGGGCATGGACGTTTGCGATTGTCTGTGGAAAAAATAGTGGTGGTGGTTGGCGGTAGATGGCGTTGGTGTAGTTGCGTTCAATTGGTGGATTGTGAGTGGTGGAAGCAGAGTTGTAGAGTAGATGCCCTCCCTCGATGAGTCTTTGGACTCCTGGAGGTGACAAATAATAATAATAATAATAATAACTAATTTATTTACCACCTGGAGATCTACATGTTTTCTTTATCATAGCACATCTCCTAGCCAACCTTACTCAACGTTTGCTACACACACCATAGAATCATTTGAAGAAATTCATGTTGCTCATGGCATTTCTAGGGAATATGATCACTAGCACATAGATGTCTACCTACACGCTACCATTATTTGCTTTTGCATCCTCTACTCTATCTGTTGCAGTGCACATTTCCTCTAGCTATTCTTCTTCTTAAGTAGTATTTTCAATCTAGAGGTTACCTTCATGGCATGCCAGAGTGTCCCTCTTCCATTTTCCACCTCATAATAGCTCATTACCCATCCATTTCTTTAAATGATCAATCTAAGAAGTTCTTCTTGGTCTATCCAGAGGATCGTCTCCCCCTCTAATTTTCTCTCCAGTATTTCCACAGAAGTTTCCCCTGCTGATTCTCTTAATATGTGTTCTACCATCTTTCACTTTCTCTTTATGAGGTCTTCCACAAGCACTCTTTTTTCCCCATTAATTTCAATACCTCTTCATTTGATGCGTGTAGAAATTTCAGCCAAAAAAACAAGCATTATGTAAAATTACTGACACTGGGTTCTATTAGGCCATAATAGTACAGATGATTATACCAACTAGTTTCACCATATATGGTAGTGGCTTCTTCTGAGTTAGGAAGAACAAAAAAAACAACTAAAAAAACAGAAAACATGTGGAACATGGAAGCTGGCACAGGTCAGTCACTGTTTAGCAAGTGTGAATGATAGTTGGCAGTAAAGTTTGACATGCAGAAATATCTAATAAGCAACTTCCAATGAATATTCTAATAGAATCATTCCTTGGTTTTTGTGGAGTGTGCCTTGTGAGTGGATATCCATCGTAGATTTTTTGATGTTGCAAGAATTGAAGTTGTCCTTTTTGTGAAGCATGGAACACTTGTCCATAATATAATGGTGAGTATGGGAGAAGTGGAAAGCTAGGCCTGAGCTGTCTTCTCTATTGTTATTCACATCTCCAATATGCTCTTTTTGTTTTATTTCTACTTCTAGATGTTTGCCCTATGTAAAAAAGGCTACAAGAACATGGAATATAAACTTCAGGATGTTGGTTGAAAGTGTTGTGGTCCTTAGGTGAACATAAAGTTCGCATAGTCACAATGGGCTTGAAAGCTACTCTTATGTCATGAGATTTTAGGAGATGAGCGATTTTGAGAGAAAGTCTACAAGGGATGGAAACTGAGGTTCTATAGTAAACATCAGGAATTTGTTGTGGAACAGGAGCAGAGAATAGTACTCTTTGTACCATTTTCTTAGAATATACATTGCTTGCAAGTAGTTGAAATAGAGACTGTAATTCTTTCATTTATTCTTCATCTCCTATAATAGAAATTGCCCTTTTCTTGAGTGTATGTATAACACCCAATTTTTGTGATATATATGGTGCAATGAGGAGGAATGTAGGTAATGATCTGTATGAGTGGGTTTATGGTAAATGCTAAGAGAGATTCCTCCTTCTGCTTGTTTCAAAAAAAATTAAAACATCTAAGAAAGGTAATCTTCCTTCATTGTCAAGTTCCAAAGTGAATTTTATGATGGCAAGAGTTGATGGATGAAAAAAAAAAAAAAATTGTGCAATTCAGCAACACTGTATTTCCAGATAATAAATACATCATCTACATATCACTGTCAAAGCGAAGGATCTGTAGATGTGAGGAAATGTTTTTCAAAGTTTTGCATGAATAAATCAGCACATGGAGAAGACAAAAGGCTTCCCATTGCAAAGCCAGATAATAAATAGTAAATAGTTTGTAAATATAATTCTTATTTTAGTCTGTTTATTCCAAATGTCATTAATGATTTATTATTGCTACTTTTGCCTTAGCTATTCTTGATTTTAATAATCAAGAATAGTTAATCATTAATATCAAAAATAGCTTGATAATATCAAGCTATTCTTGATATTATTCGCTTATTTCTATTTATGAATAATGTAAAGTAATTCTCATGGAGAGAAAAAAATATGATCAAAACAGAGGCCTACAAATGGTTCGCTCATTTCCCTCACTCTAGCAAAATTCAATAATGTGCTTCAAATAGTAGCTGTTTTATAATGCAATCACTCTTACTATAAATTAAAGATGGTAAGAAATTATATTCTTAGTTTCGTCCTTTATCCAAGTATAACCAAAATTTGCACATGAAGTAACTTGATGATAGAGCAACTCTTATATGGAGGCTAATGACTTCACAGCAATCGCCTTAGTATCCCATAATGCAATGCACATATCCTTACAGACATGTATAATGCTATGCATTATGGGAAGGGCCACTACCCAGACAAGTTTTGCCCTTTATTAAAGTCTCATCAGTGGGAGCCAGACCCAGAAGTGATACCAAGTTTGAAGTAATGCAGAAGTCATATCTTGGTATATAAGTAGCCAAAAGCTGTCTCACATATTAAAATACTCTGGATTAAAGGTAGATGTTGAAAGTTTTTCCACTTGGTTATATTATAAATTAAAGATGCCAAGAAATTATACTCTTGGTTTCATCCTTTAACCACGTGTAACCAAAAAAAATTTTGCACATGAAGTAACTTCGCAACTCTTATATAGAGACTAATGACTTCACAACAATGGCCTCAGTATCCCATAATACAATGCAAATATCCTTACAGACATGTACAGCATGCTGTACATAAAGAATGAAACCAAGAATATAATTTCTTGGCATCTTTAATTTATAATATAACCAAGTGGAGAAGCTTTCAAAATCACTCTTGCTGTTCACAAGTGATGGACATGAATCCATGCTGGAGTTTTCTTGGAGAAAAAAATTATCTAGGGAAATGGGATTGAAATGCTAAACTCTAATTGACAAAACTAAATATATATAAAGTTGCCGTTTCTCTAATTCTAGCTAGGATATTTATTAATTCATTCACTATAACAAATTGTTGGAAAGTCTTGACCAAATCCCACACTATTCTAAGAGAAATTCACTATAGTAAAATCATTCTCTTTAGCCATCCATGTGGCATTTCCCACCACTGGGATGGTTTGTTATAAAGGAGAGTTTGTTCTCCACCTTATGAATTCACTATAGTAAAAGTTTACCATAAATTTCAATAATAAATGCACTACCAAAACATGCGTAATATAAAACACAGTGTCACTAATAAAGTCATTTATTAGTAACACTGTGTCTAGAAAGCAACCAACATTTTGAAGAAGTTAGATACAGCTAAATGACTTCACTTACTCCTTATAAGGGAAAAAAAGGCATTAGCAGAATTTAAGGATTGATTAAATGACATTTTCAATCTGGAGTTTGAAACTGTTATCAAGGGATATTACTTACTATATACCAGAAAGGAAAGAATGAAAACTTACTGAAGATAATGCATGAGGATTCCATTAAACTTACAGCTGCTGATTTATATCAGGTAATAGAATGGAAAACTTTTCAAGATACAAAATTTGACAGGAAATATTCAGTTGTTTGCTGCTGATGCTAAACTGGGAAGAGCAATGGTAAATGAGCATGATGCAGTGATCCTGCAGGAAAACTTAAATAGACTAACTATAGAAACACGTGTACCAATGTAAAAATTAAAGTTATTATGCATATATTTCTTCTTATGTATCACAAGACATCATCATTAGTACAAACAGCAAACAACACCAAGGAATTGAATAAAGGAATAGTAGAGCACGTGTTAAATTGGAATCCCTCTATGTATACAGTCATGTGTTCATGGGTTAAAACCATTGGGCTGAAAATAAATTAAAATAGATTAGTGAAAAATAAAATATAAGAGATTACAAATTTAATACAGTTGAGGATAACAATTTCCCACACGTTTGGATTAGTGAAGTGGTCATTACGATTGAGGTTGGCTAGTGTTTCTATTCCATGTTGTGCCAAACCAGATTTGTGAGGTTTGATAAGCCAGATGTGGTCTTGATGTTCAGAGATATGTTTATTGACAGATCTTCCAGTTTGTCCATATTAAGACAAGTTGCATGAACATGGTACACAACTAAATTACCTATGGACAAATGAGTTATTAACTTATCTGGTCATCTCCTAACTGAATATGAACAGAATGTACTAGCACGGGGCTATTACAAATGTATTCCCTATTTGGAGTTTGTGCACAACATTGAAAAGTACATCTGTCTAGTAATGAAGACAATGGATTACATTTTGAAGTAGCCAAGGTGATCTATGATGCACAACAATCAGAACTGAATATCTCATCATCAGACTGAAATCCTTAAAACAAAATAACAACAGTTATCACTAAAGCTGACAAGAGGAATACCACTGTGGACTTAGAAGCCATACCATACGATTCAAAAATGAAATTATCTTTTCATGATTGCAATACATATTCCCAGCTTAATACTGATCCTACCAAAAGTCAACTCAAAAAACTCAACAAATTATTGGATAAAACAACATCCGTAGATCAAGAAACCATCAAAGACTCAGAACATACTATGCAAGACCCCTAGAATACACTGCTTTGAAAGAAGCCAACGGACAACACAGGGTGACAACAAAGTGTGTTGACATGAATGTCAACACACTTGACTAGTGTGTTGACATTCATGTCCATAAGCCATGCAGTTACAGCAGCCTTATGATACGGTGATTGCCTTGCTGAAAGAGATAATGGTCAGTTCCATAGAAATGCCACAAAGTAGGAAGCATTTCATTGTCCAGAATGTTCAGATACCTCTCAGAGTTCAATGTTCGTGGCACCACAAACAGAGATCTGAGGTCAAACCAGAAAAAACAAGACCATACCATCACACCACCACCACCTCCAAATTTCATAGTTGGGGTTATGCACTTTGATAAGAGATATTTACCAGCATCTGCCACATCCATCCATCTGATCAGTAGAGGGTGTAATTCGTTGTTCTATAACACAGCTTTCCAAGCAACTATGTCCCACTGTACATGCTCTTTGCACAATCGAAGACGACCCTGTATGTTGGTTCAGGTAATGTGAGCTTGCATATAGTGGTCATATGATGGACATCCATGTCTGAATGTTTTTGGGCAGATTTGTGTTCCAATCAATGCCTGGAAGTCTGCATTCAATGTGTCAGCTGACGAATGGCAGTTTTTACATATTACCCTTCACAGCACCCTATGGTCACGTTTGGTGAGTGTGGTGGGTTGTTCACTGCAGGTAGCACTTGCAGTTGACTCCTTGTACTTCCATCTCAGTAGGGTATCACTGATTGTTGACCTGGGATGGCCAAATTTGTCAACAATTTGCCAAACAGATAGGCCTGTCAAAATGCCTCTTTCAAACTCCATCAGTTTCCTTCTTACAGTCATTTCATGCAGACATAATTGCACAGACTTGGGAGCTTCATATTCCTCCAATTTATGCTAGCTACAAATATGTGACTCATTACATTGCACGATGCACCTTGTCTGTGGGGATGTCTGTTGACTTCTTTTCAAGCAGTATATATGGCTCACAAAAATTACATAAAAGCAACTGTCCACTTAGACCTATTATGGATTCTGTATGTAGTCCCACAGATAAAATATCAAGATTTCTGTCTAACCTTCTCACCCTCATTGGTCACTCAGTTGCTTCGATAAAAATCTCCACAGAATTTATTACAAGAATAAAAGACAGTGATATTTGTGAAGAAAGAGACAATATCTCTTTCTTCAAGAGATATTGTCAAAAGGTAAAATATATAAACAAGAAGAAGGAACTGCAAAGAGCTCACCCCATCACTTAACCTAGCCAACTTTTATCTTTAATGCCTAGAAGAAAGAACCTTCTAGGCTCAAAACCAGCAATTTGACTGCAGTACATTGATGACATCTTTGCAGTATGGAGTCACAAAGAACCAGAACTCCACTCATTTCTATAAAAAAATCAATATTGTACAACCTCTTATTAAGTTCACACTAGAAAAATAATCATCAAAAGGTATTTCCTGTGTTTTTCCCCTATGCCTAATAGGCTTTAAATTACCAAAGGAATTCTAAAATTAAAAAATTACTAAGAAAAATTATGGTGTACTTCATACTGTATATGGGTATTCATGACTTATTTTTCATATTAACAACACCACAAACACTTTTATCAACAAAGATGTTTTATTAACGCTTATATTTCGCTGATTTTCAACTCAGCATCATCAGAGCACAACACACACGTAATATAAGCGTTAAAAAAACATCTTTGTTGATAAAAGTGTTTGTGGTGTTGTTAATACCGTGAAAAATAAGTCATGAATAACCATCAACACCTAAGCTTATCTGTTAGATTACTGTATATGGGTGATGATGCAATGAATAGTTGTGAAGGCAAGTGTAGCACAAAGGAAATAAACACTGCCATGTGTGTGATGACAATGTGGCCATGTTCATATTTGCTCCAAGTAAAACATACCACTTGCATATAATGAAATCGTATGTATTATTCCCTTTATGTCTTGCCTATCCACCTAAAATTGGTTTATGGTGAACCAGAGCAAGCAACTAACTTCCTGTTTGGGCCTGTTGAAATTTATTTTTTAATGAGCAGCCAGTCAATTGAATAATCAAATTACACTAATCATTATCTTGCATTCTGGAGCGAATGAAATTCACAGGTCTAGAACTAGAGGTTTCTGAATCAAAGCAGTGAAAACAGTGCATTCTAAAATGACAATATCAGGACAGATGAAAGCATGCAGCAATCGCTATTCGTTATTGAATGAAAGCAGATCCATAGGAAGAGAATAGATGACTACTGTTAGATAATGGGTGCACAAATCTCTACCTGGTTTGATGGTAGGAAAAAAAACTGCTACCTTTGTAAGAGACTGGCTAACTTGCCTCTATTTGAAAAGCCCTTAAAAAGATTCTTCCCATCCTAGATGATATTCAAACTTTGAGCACAGTCTCTACCACTTCAACACTGTCTTCACTGTTGCACAGGACAGTCAATGTATTCAGTGAGCAATGCATCAGCATCTTCAACCTTATCAGAATGAAATCACGATTAGCTCAAGTGTGGGAGAAAATAGCTCAATGGCAGGTGAGCAAGAGTTATGAGTTAAGAAAGCTTGATGTTAATCTTAACATCAGACAATAGATAATAATTAACTAATAGACAATAGTTAATAAGTCTTGCAACAGACCAGTCCTTAAGGAGTGGAAGGAAGATAAAATTGTTCCACTTTGCAAAGGCTGACAAGATTGAAGCTACAAATTACAGTAAAACTGTATATCTGGAGTTGTAGTTAAAGTGTTGGAGAAATTGGTGCAGGGGCGTGCCGGCCATATGTGCCATGTGTGTGATGCACACAGGTGCCAAGATAGTAAAGGCGCCAAAGAGGAGGAAATACTTTAAAAAAAAAAACGTTCTTTTAAAGTAATTTTTTTTATTGGAGGGTGGGGATAGGGGGTGCCAACTAAAGTTTTGCACACAGGCACACCCCTGGATTGGTGAGACCAAAGATATAGAAATGGGTTGATAACAGCAAAGCATGGGTTTCATAAAAGGAGATCATGTATTACCAATTTAATTAATAACAAGGTGACAAATGTAATGGACAAGGGAGATGCATATACAGTAGCATACATAGATTTTGCAAAGGCTTTGACATAGTGCCACACAACAAGGTGGTGACTAAACTGGAATGGGTAGCATTAGACACTAGATTAGTTGGATAGGTGATTAGCTGTCAGACAGGTATCAGCAAGTCGTGTGTGGGAATGATATCCCAAAAGAGGTCAAAAAAAAAGTTTACTCGTGGCGTGCTGCAGGGGGGACAGGTCCATAACAGAGCCTGGAGATATGCAACTGTTTGTCAATGGTGCAAAACTCGGGAGAATGATGAGGAGTCCGGCAGATGTCACAACCTTACAGGAAGATATGAATTGATTGTATGGGTGGGCAAGTGAGTGGACCTATCTGTTCAATGTGGCAAAGGTTCTGAAATTTGGTATGCAAGGATGGGATGTGAAGTGTACATTTGATGAGGAAATTTTGAAGGCAGTAGGAGTGAGATATCTGGGAATGGCTGGTGATAGACAGTGACCTGAACTTTAAGGGATCACACTGCACAGGATGTGAAGTCATCACATTGGATTATGGCAATGATGCACAAGACCTTGACATGCAGGAAAAAAGGTTATGGTTCCATTGTATAAAGCCTTGATCAGGCACCATATAAATAGGTGCACAGATTGGTCATTTGATTTTCATGGGGATCAAGATAAACTATATTAGAAAGGGTCCAGAAAAGATCAAGATGTTATGTCTTTGGAATACAGGGTATGAAGACAGACAGTTTGCAAAATCTCATGAATAGAAGGAGAGGTATATAATTAAAACATAAGTTGGTAAAAGGAGTGTTGCTAGGATAATGTGTAAGAAATTTTTCATAGAATGGGAGAAGTGAATAGAAAAAGAGGTAACCTGCAGAAACTATATAGCAGGCATGAACAAGAAAGTGAGGAGTAGGTTCTTTGCATGCAGAGTAGTTTGTGAGTGGAATGCATTGTTTGAAAGTGTGGTGAATGATATAGACACGTTGAATGAGTTTAAAGCACAGTTTGATAAGCTTTATGTTTGATGGTACCTCCTGCAATGAATCTTGACTTCACGGAGATCTGATATTAATAATAATAATTACTACATAGCATTACATAAGTGCATAAACAACTCCAGCCTGAGATACCATAGTTTCACAGCTGATCATACAGCACAGAATTGGCTCTATCATAATTTATATCTTTCAGGAAGTGAAAAACATGTTAGGGGACATGCTTTGTACTAAATGATGAAGTCAAGGTGGCAGTTTATTGTTGACCTGGTTGGCCGAGTAGCTAGCGCACCTGCCTTGGACGTTTCTGACTGTCTGTGAGGTGGGAGATGAATTTCACTACCTGCTGTGAGACCAACGCTGTGCTTATTGGAGGCCTGAAGTAGCTTGAAAAAGTTATGTTTAGTCTCTAGAGCAGGGCTTCCAGACTATATAAGAAATAAATTAAAAATACAAAAATATATATAAAATTGATAAAAATAGAAAAAAATCCATAGCACACCCATGGTACAAAATATATTATAGGTTTACAAATAACCTTTCATAGGTGGAAGCAACATAAAAAATAAAAAAAAAACAGTGAAAAGGGTGCACTGTAAATAGGATGACTGGTTTCATGATGGAATGATGAAGTTAACTGAATGCTGATTGCAATGTATGGACTACAGAGAGGTTATGTTCAGAAATAATTATCAAGAAATTAAGTTTTTGTTTCAATGACTGAGAACAATGTTAGAAGGTATTTTCAGCATAGCACCACATATTATAACATGATCATAATAGTTAATACTACTTACACACATCGACTTGAATAATCGATGCATACAGACTTATATTCATTAATAACAGCACTATTCACAAGGTCTTCTTTCTGATCTAGACATGGCAATAGAGAAACCAAGGCTATCAGAATAAGAATAATGCCTATTAGTATGCATGAAATTTTCAACCAGCCACTCCATTTTTCTCCTTTTCCTTTTAATATATAGCAAGAATCAAACAGTAGCAGTTCATCTTCTCCAATATCATGTTTACCAGTACTTTTAACAACAGACTGCAATAAACAAAAAATGATAAAACATTATTTTAACTAAAATTTACATCAACTTATTAATAACATTTGACATTTAATTTACAAAAGTTATTAATGAATATATACGTATATATTCATATGATAAACTGGCATGATAGACTCATATATGTCATAAAATCAATCATAAGAAAATCCAATAATCTAATTAAAGTCAACACTATCATGAACAGTCACACAGTCCAACATTTGTCTGATTGTAGCTGGTTATACTTGAATGGCATTATGCTGCAAATACTGGAGGTGTCATGCAATAATGATGGTATGACATAAAAATAATAATAGGTATGACAATGATGAGTTGAGATGGAGAGCCAGAATCATAAATGATATGCTAGTGGAGCTGTATGAAGAAGGGAGTACAGTTTGTGGATGTACACCCTTTGTCCAAAAAGAAACCAAACTTTTCGAAAATAGAAGAAACTAGTGGCGCCACCCATTGTATCTTTTTGGCAACCTTCATTAGTGTTGTTTCAACTGTTTATGACATTTGTTTCATTAGAAGTAGAGTTAGAAAAAAGAAAACCAGGACGTCCTCTTAAACAATTCAACGATGACTTCTAAGGCCGGAACAGGCCATGCTAGGCCTAAATCCTTGATACGCATGATGAGAAGTCGAGTTATAGTGCCAAGAGTCACAGTGTGTTTTGACGAATGGTCAGAAAATGAGTTTCAAACAGAGAGCTGCGATTGACTTTTGTGTTAAACTTGGTAAAAGTTTTACCGAAACACATCAAATGCTTCAAAAAGCATACAGTGATGAATGCTTATCCCATAATCAAGTTTACGAGTGGTTTAAGCGATTTCAAAATGGTCGTGAGACGCTTCAGGATGACGAACAGCCGGGCTACCCAAAAAGTGGACTGAGCGAAGTTAACATCCAAAAAGTGCGTGATTTCATCAAAGAAAACCCAAAATCGTCTCTGTGAGATTAATTGAAGATGAATTGGGGATTCCAAAATCAACTGTGCACAACATTTTGACCGAGAGTTTGGGCCTATTTTTTTCCCCACAAGTTGACCAATGACCAAAAAATGTATCGAATTGAACACTGCAAGGACTTCATTAAAACCAAGGACTCAAACTTCCTTGAAACGATCGTTACTGGTGACAAAACGTTTTGAGTATGAACCTGAAACAAAGCACCAGAAGAGGGCATCCGAAAAAAAAGTCGCTTGGAGAAGTCAAAAGTAAAGACAATGCTGATTTGTTTCTATGATTCCAAGGGCAATATCCACAAAGAATTTATTTCTGCCTGGCCAAACGGTCAATGGCGAGTTTTATCTCAAAGTTTTGAAGCGATTGATAGCGAGAATTCATCGCGTACAGCATGAATATCATGATGCAGGCAGCTGGTCACTTTTGCACGATAATGCACTATCTCATCATTCGAACACTGTGAAACAGTTTTAGAGCAAAAACCAAGTTTGTGTGTTGAATCACTTGCCGTATTCACCTGATTTAGCAACCTGTGACTTAATTTGCCAATGAAAGAAAAGCAATACGACACCATTGAAAATGTTCAAGTGGCAGTAACCACGACTCTCAACAGTATCCCAAAAATGATATAAAAAACTCGTTTAACGAATTAATTGACCATGCCAAACGCTGTATCGAAGCTTAGAGAGAGTACATTGATTGAAATAAATGATTTGAATAATTATAATTGGCCTGTGTTTTATTTTCTATCAAAAGTTCGGTTTTGTTTTGGACAGAGGATGTATGGCATGTATTTGAGGGAAGAATAGAATTATACAGATGTCACGGATTGCATATGAAATGCTTTGGAGTGAGTGAACTGGAGAAATTGTTACTAGATGGAAGTGCAGTGTATGATGCAAGCAATAGATCAGAAGTAAGAGATGAAATGAAAGAACAGGAGAGTCTATTGAAGAGACAGAAGTGCCTGGCAACAGAAACAGTAGTAATGTGAGAGATGAAGAGAAAAGGGGAATGCAAGAGAAAAGGGAAAGCCCAGGTAGATAAGGAGACATGGCATAGGGAGAGTGGATGTTGGAGGTAGTAGTGTGTGTATGGGGATGATCAGCATAGATATGGAGTAGATTGGGATGTATACAGAGAAGTTGAGACTGAGCAGATATATATGGTAAGGGGTGATAAAGATTGTTGGGTAAGGGCAGGTGTGGTGAAATAATCACAACCAACAAGTGGCTTGGATAGGACTGGTTATAGACATAAAAGTGAACTGCAATGTTTTTCTTTACAAATGCCAGAAGTATCAGAAATAAGGGAGATGAAATGGTTTCATTGATCGAGTTTATTCATCCCAAAATCATTGGAATAAGTAAAACATGGTTGAATGAAGATGATATCCTAATGTGAACAGAAATGAAAGGGTACAGTGTTTTTCACAAGGACAGAAAGGAGACAAAAAAAGGAGAGCTACTGGTGATAGTAGGAGAATTATGCCTCAACATAAGGCAGACATAAAGGAGGGAAATATTGGCAATGGTTATGAGGTAGTGCAGTGTAAGGTTCACAGGAAGACATTTAGTTGGATGTTGCTATAGGCCAGGGAATGTGAAGGTGGGTGATAAAATATGTAAATGTATAAACAACTCTGGTTAGTGAACAAAGGAAGGATGATTATTATGAGTGATTTTAATTATGAAAGTATAGATGGGAATGAAGAGATAACATTTGGAAATAAGGAAAATGAATTTCTTGCGAGTCAACTATCTCAGGCAGCATGTAAAGGAGGGCATGCAAGGATCGAGAGTTTGAGATCTGATCACTTCATTAGAGGATGTAATTGTAAGCAGGATTTTGCACTTTCCTCCAGTTGGTGAGAGTGATCATAAAGTGATCGCATGGTTTGTTGCTAGCCACATGCAGACTTCTGCGAGGAAAGGGTACATGCGGAAGTATGAGGCTAGTGATTATGTAAAGCTTAGAAGACAAGAAGAAAGCACAATGAAGTCAAATAAATTAAGGATGTCAGCATGAAATTCCTTAGAACATAAATTAATGTACAATGGTGAAAAGTATAACAACAAAGTTCACCATAATGACATAGATGCAAGGTGGAAATGGAACTTTAGAAATGAAATCTGAGGTATTATTAAGCTGTTCAATTAAAATTTGAGAGTACATAAGTAAGTCAATGATTCCAAACTGGCTGCAGAGAAATTCTTATTTAAAATGTAAAAGAAATTCCAACTGATTTAATTAATTCACTTGGGATTTGGTGGGTCTCTAGTAATAGATGAATGATCTATGAAGAAGACTAACACTATAATTATTTTCAGCTGGATAATTCAAATCTTGGGAGGTGAGGAAGTTAATAGAGATGTAATATCAAAGATAATCATGACATTAATTTTTAATTATAAGGTTTTTTAAATAGTTTCAAAAGGAACATTTTTTTTTTTTTTTAACAAAGGAGAGAAAGTTATCTCTATATGCATGTGTGGAAGAACGACTATGCTAACTGGTGGGCAAGTTTGTACAGGGATGGCCTACACCAGGCATGTCCAACCTCTGGCCTTTATACTTTCAAACTGACCAACAAGCCTATACTGAAATTCAAAATATTCATGATAAAATTTAAATATATTTTATAGATGAAATCAATATTAAGTACTGAGGAGAAAAAAAGTGAAACAAAAAGTAAGATGCAACATAATGTTTAACAAACAATGCAAAAGCTATATAAATATGACAAAATACGATCATGTTTTCTTCTCCTAGAATCATGGGCACACAAACAGCCTGTGCACACTCACCCATCATGTTATAAATGTATTTTGCTATTGGTCACAAATCAGTTGACTTATGCTCAGCATTCAGCTGATTCTACATGTTTGTTTAATGTTACTTAAATTTCTCATCACCTTTATTTATCACATTTGAAAAAGGTTGAGCACCCATCTATACTAGCTAATGGACATGTGGCGAGGTATCAGAATTGTGAACTTGTTCTTGCCCAAATATTCTAGGTGGTTTCATATGATAAGGTTTGAGCAAACAAAGTTTGCTCCAATAGGTAAAGATGTCCTCGCCATTGCTTCTGCCTGGCTCCCACTGAAGAGACCTCAATAAAGGTCGAAACTAGTCTGGTAGTGGCCCTTCCCTTAATGCATAACATTATACATATCCGCAAGGAGATGTTTTGCATTATGGGAGATGCTGAGATAGGAGTAAAGTTAGCTTGGTCCACCTTTGCTACGAGCTGCTTGGTGTTGTGCTACCTTACTCCAGTCCTGAAGATATTTTCAGGCGCAAACTTTGTTTGCTCACACTTGGATAAAGGATTAAACTAAATTTATTATAGTCTAACCAAATGAAAAATAAACTTTCAAAAACTTTCAATAAGGTTTGAGCTTATTTATTTTGATCCTTTGGTGTTGGTGAATTATACCACAAACCTCAAATGAATACCTTCCAGCACCAAACTTATCCACATGCCACTCTCTCTCTCTCACACACACACATTCTCTCTCTCTCTCTCTCTCTTTGCTCCCTATTCATTCATCATCTCTTCTTCAGTCTAACCATTCTTACTCTTTATCTCTTCTTACTTCCTCATGACCTTTCACTTGGAACTGTTTACCCCACAACAAAAAAGCATTTCCAGATGACATATCAAACCTATTCAACACAATTTATTACTCTCATACAGTTCCATTCCTCCCTTCACTTCATCCCACACTTTCCCAAGCTATACTCCCTTCTCCTAGCACAATTTTACTAGCATACCAGTCACCTTTGTCTGAAGTTTGAACTAACCTCTGTATATTTATTTTTTTAACAGTTCAGAGGCTGATAATTTGCATTAAATCATACTTTTTTTTTTATAATGACCCCATACATGAAAGGTCACAAGATCTACAATACAACAGTTAGCTGACTCACAAACTTATTGATTCAATGGGATTGATAACTTAGTAACTATATATCAAAATAAATAACAGATGATGGTTGTTTTCTTTTAGGCAGATGGTTGCATCGGGCTAGTTTCTATCAATCAGTTTGGCTAATTGGCACCAGTTTTGATGAAAAGATCATAACAGACATCTAAAACAAAATTCTTGAATTGATCACTCATGTATAATATATATATATATAAAAAAAAACTGTTTCAGAATCTATATGAGTTTTAAAAAATATAGTTTTAGGACCTATTAGACTACCATACAGAAAACACTCTTGAAATTATACATATAGGATAGGAAAGAAGCAATAAATTTATTTCACTGCAACAAAAATGACTACATAACTTGCAGCAATTCTGAAACATAATGAAACCATTATCTAGTCTACAAATGATTGTCAATAAACATCTTCAACAGTAGATGTACTGCTCTATGCAAATTACAAACAAAAAAATATTGTTGTTGCAGGTGGGTGATAGAATGGCGTTACATGTAATGGGAGAATTAAGTAGTAGGGTGATGGTGAGATGTGTGTAATAGAGCAGAGTAGAGTGCAGAGTGCTCTTCCAAGATGAGTCCTTGGAGGTATCAAGTAACAATAATAATCCAATGACATCTTCAAATTACACATTTTTTAAACTATTTTTTGGTGTTAAAAAAAATGTAACATATCCGAAATATCCAGTCATATTTAATTGCAGTATTATTACGGACGACCCCAGGGAGTCCTTAGACTCATCGAGGGAGGCCCTAAACATCATGTCCACACAACTATAGGACATTCTCTATCTATCAGTATCTATCATACCTTGCCTTGAACTCACTCACAGTCATAGCACCCACAACAGACTCCAGGGAGTCCTCAGACTCATCGAGGGAGGCCCTAAACATCATGTCCACACAACTATAGAACATTCTCTATCTATCAGTATCTATCATACCTTGCCTTGAACTCACTCACAGTCATAGCACCCACAACAGACTCTGGCAGCTTATTCCACTCATTTACCACTCTAAAAATAAAGAACCCAGCTCTAACACCCCTGCTAACCACACTCTTTCCCAGCTTCCATAGGTGTCCCCTAGTTCTCCCACCATCAGTCCTGATCTCAAAAATATCCTCTGAATTAATCCTATAGAAACCCTTTAGCAATCTGAATGTCTCAATCATATCTCCCCTTTTCTGCCTACCAACTAATTTCTGCAACCCACAAATCTTCAACCTGTTCTCATATGGTTCATTCCATAGACCTGCTATCATCTTAGTCACTCGCTTCTGGATCCTCTCCACCTCCTCCCCATCAAGAAGGAACCGAGATGACCAAATCTGGGCACAGTAGTCGAGATGAAGTCTCATCAAGGCTCTGTACAGAGGTACAATAACTTGCTTGTCTCTGCTCGTCAAGGTATTTTTCAACAACCAAGTGAGTTGATGAGCTGATTTAGCCACTTTTGCAATGTGCCCCCTAAACTTCATCTCCTTATCCACCAACACTCCCAAGTCCCTGGCCTCATCAATCTCCTGGAGTACAGTTCCACCAATGTGGTATACTGCTGCTAATCTTTTCACCCCAAAATGCACAGCCTTGCATTTTGTCACATTAAATTGACATCCATTCTCCTTAGCCCAGAACGCCAATCTATCCAAGTCATCCTGCAAGATTTTGATAACTTCTACATTCACTATCGCCCTACCCAACTTTGCATCATCAGCAAAAAAATGAACAGTTCCTCTTAGATCCTTCCCTATATTGTTAATGAACAGATTAAACAGCAGTGGTCCAAGAACAGAACCCTGCGGCACACCACTAGTCGCAGGCCGTCTTTTGGACTCTACTCCTGAATAAACTACTCTTTGATATCTCTCCATCAACCACCCACCCACCTATCCATTTCACCAACCCTATATCCATTCCCATATGTTGTAGTTCACGGATTAGAATTCCATGTGGTATCCTGTCAAACGCCTTTGCCAGGTCCAGCAGTATCACTGTAAACCCATTATCCTTATCCAGTTCAGCCGTCACCTTGTTATAAAACTTGAGCAAGTTACTGAGGCATGATCTACCCTTCACAAAGCCATGCTACCCCCCATACAGTATCTCATTTTCATCAATTCATTCCTGTATTTTTCCCTTGACTACTTTCTCCAAGACCTTGACGACTCCTGATATGCTGATCAGTTGGTAATTTGCAACCGTAGTCTTGGATCCTCCTTTATGCAGTGAAACTATTTTCCCCTCTTTCCACACCTTCGGAACTAAACCAGACCCGAGATGGTATACCGGCAAGACCCGTGCCGGTATACCATCCAATCCCACAGATGTATTCACATTAAGGTTCTGTAATAGACTATTCACCTCCACTTCATTCATCACAATTCCCGTATAAACTAATGGTTCCTTCATTTTTTCAATGTCACCACCTGGATGATATACTTTTGCAAAGTGCTCGCTCAGTAACTCCGCTATATCGACTGATTCAGTGACCTCCTTACCATCGTCATTGCTTAAAATCATTTTGCCGTGTACAGTTTTTTCTTGCTTGCAGCATATTGAAAGAACTGTTTGGGATTCTCTTTAGCTTGCATAGCTAGTTTCCTTTCATAATCCGCTTTGCTTTTTTTTTTTACCACACTCGTTACCCTTCTGGCCTACACTTTATACCGTTCGTGTGCCTGCAGGTCACCCCTTTCTTTAAATTCCCTCCACAGTTGTTTCTTTTTTTTGCAGCTCAAGCTTAATGGTGCTATTCATCCATTTAACCCCTACTTGTTTTACTATTCGGACCCTAGGTATACAATCAGCCATAACCTCCTGTAAATGCTCCTTGACCACTTCCCATGCTCTATCGACGTCCAGCCCTTGCAGTTGTACATTCCATGGCATTGATCCAAGCAATCTCCTAAGCTTGTCATACTTGCCAGCACGGTAATTCCACATATACCCTGTTTTAATCGAAAATTCCACACCTTTAGCCACCTCCCAGGTCAAGAGCTTATGATCACTCTCACCAATAGGTGGCAATATGGTCATATTCATTACAATCAAATTCTGAGATGCTATTACCAAGTCAAGCACTCTCACACCCTTAGTATTTTCAATTACATACTGTTATCTCAGATAGTTATCCATTAATAATTTAATAAAATCCATTTCCTTCCTCACATGTGTCCTCTCCTCTTTCCAATCAATGTTACCATAGTTGAAAACCCCCATAATAATTACCCTCCTTCCACTCATTTCATCAATTTGTTTATGCATACTATCTCCACCATCTATTCCATCACCTGGTCTATAGCAGCACCGAACTGTGTATTTTATTCTGCCAGTCTCAATCTCACACCAAATAGCCTCAAATGAGCTCCTTTCACTATCCTGCGATACAACTTCAATTCTCCTTGGATGCAGTTCATCAGCTATCATCAATAACACCCTTCCCCCCATTTTATTCTCTCTGTCCCTCCAACAACCTACACATTCTATCCCACTAACTATATCATCTTCTGTCAGCCATGTTTCACTAATGCCAATAACCTGTGGCCAGGAAGAGCCAATCAAGGCCAAAAATTCTTCCTTCTTGTTCCTAATACTCTTTGCATTAGTATATCATTAGTATATCCCTCTATTACACAATTAGGGTCAACCCACTTAAGCCTTTTTTATAGAACAATATGCTAGGAAAATTACCTATGCCTCAGTAAACAAGCCTTTTTGTTCCATGTTCAGTGGAAGTTAATTTTAGAAATTATGCTTCCAAGGACTCATCATAGGAGGGCACTATACCCAACAGGTATAGTGTCCACACTACTTGATCCTTCATCTATTACCAACTAATAATATTTTTGTCTATTATTTGCAAGTTTTCTCTGGCCAATTTGCTAATGAATCACATGCTATCTATTATATCAATAGAACAATCTAATGAAAACTCTAAGCATAAAATAATATACTAGAAGTTTTTATTTTTTCTGTGTGGAAAAAAATAAGCAACTGCTCCACTAACTTCATATCTAAACACATATGCTGGCCAAGTGGTTAGTATATCTGCTCTCCAGCTAAAAGGCAACTACAAATCCTGCCTTGGGCATGGATGCTTGTAATTGTCTGTGAAAATACTAGTGGTGGTGGTGGTGGTGGTGGGGAGATGGCACTGGTGTAGATGATGATGGAGTTGCAGTTCACTGTAGTTTGTGAATTCAGTGGAGAAGACTGAGAGTTATGAAGTGCCCTCCTTCGATTAGTCTTTGGACTTCTTGGAGGTGTCATGTAATAATAATAATGTTGCATCTTAAAAATAAACTTACTGTGGGCACTTATCAAATGCACTTGCAAAATCCAGAAAAATTAATATACACATTTCCCTCATCAATTACTCGTTACTTCATTATAAAAAAAAAAAAAAAAAAAAAAGCAACCATATTAGTGAAACAGCACCCCCTTAACAAATCCATATTGATCTGTCCACGACTGAACTTAAGCTCTTACCTGTATCTTCAAAATTTTAACAGAAATAAGACAAACTGGTCAACAGTTTGATGCCTGTGGACTACCCTTATTCAATGGGTAGTACTCTTCCAGGGACTTTTCCATTTCATTACACAGTCAGGTCAATGGTACTGTTTTCCTTTGAACGATCCTTTAAAACGAGAGAGAAATCTCATCCAGCTTCACCACCTTATAGGCATTCAGATATACTTATATACTTAGTACCAGAGCCGTCGCCAGATTAGATCGCACCCTGAGACAAACAATTAAATATCGCCCCTGATGGATTATAAGACAAAAATATAAGAAAATCTCCAATTGCTATTTTGTTTTTATTACAAGAGAAACATTAATGGAAAACGATCACATAATAATATTAATTAAATGTTTGCTGCACAGGGATATCGCACAATAAAACTGTTTATAAGCTGTTCTAAATTTAAATTAGAAGCTATGTCCACCTCTATCGAAATAGTTGCTAGACCAACCAATCTTTCTCGGGTCATTGCTGTTCGCAAATAATTTTTAATCAGTTTTAGCTTGGAAAAACTTCTTTCCGCAATTCCTACACTAACAGGAATTGTTCGCATAGCGACACCGCCTGCCGCAATATGGCTGAACGAGCACCCTTATTAATCCATGCCATGAGGCAGGCTGCCTCTATGCTACACCCTGTCGACGGTACTGCTTAGTACTTTATATACATCCACTTCTCTGACTCCTAATCTTTCAACCCTCTCCATTGCTCCAGGAATAAAACCTGCACAGCCAATGAAATATCCTAACAACATATAATAAATTTAGTTTAATCCTTTATCCAAGTGTAAGCAAACAAAGTTTGCACCTGAAAATATCTTCAGGGCTGGGGTAAGGTAGTACAACACTGGGCAACCATAGCAAAGGTGGACCAAGCTAATATCACTCCTATCTCAGTATCTCCCATAATGCAAAACACATCTCCTTGCAGATATGTATAATGTTATGCATTAAGGGAAGGGCCACTACCCAGACTAGTTACGATCTTTATTGAGGTCTCTTCAGTGGGAACCAGGCCCAGAAGTGGAGATACCAGGACGCAGGATATATATGGCGCAGAGGGTGAAGCTTGACGCTTTTCATATTCCCTGTTGTCTGTTTTGGGAGCAGTGATGGGAGAGATTTGCGAGCTATTTTAGCTCGCCCTGAGTGGGCAGAAGTGGTTATTCGTCGTTGGGTGTTAGGATGGCTTTCGGTCTTATGTTTCCAGTAGTCATTACCGTCATAGTTTCCGGCTTGTTGTATCAGTTGGTTTGGATGGATAGATGTCTTCATAAAGAATTTTTCTGCTAGGGAGCGTAGTAGTGGAGAGATGTAGGGGATATTTATGTCCCGGTGGATCTGGGCGTTCCTGATGAACCATGGGGCATCCAGAATCATTCGCAGGCATTTGTTCTGTAGTCTTTGTAGCTTGAGGATGTTTGTCTTGGAGGTATGGCTCCAGGCTGGGGAGGCGTATATGACTGTGGGACGGATCACTGTCTTGTACAGTAGTATTTTATTTGTTGAGCTTAGTTTGCTGTGTCTGTTGATCAAGGGGTATAGCTGGGCGATAACTTTTGAAGCTTTGGTGCATATGCTCTTGATGTGGCTGTTGAAGCATAATCGCATATCGAGAAGTATTCCTAGGTATTTTGCTTCAGTTTTCCAGGGAATTTTAGAGTTGAACAGGGTGATGTCTCCTTTGGGGGATGCTCGTCTTCTTGTGAAGAGTATCGTTGTACTTTTCTGGGGGGTTAATTGTAGTCGCCAGTCTTTAAACCATTTTTCTAGATTCAGGGGGAGATACCAGGCAGAAGCATTAGTGAGGTCATCTTTACCTATAGGAGTTGCCAAAAGGTGTGCCACCTTTTTATTAAATTACTCTGGATTTAGAGAAAGATGTTGAAAGTTTATTTTTCACTTGGCTAGACTATAAAAAATTTAGTTTAATCCTTCTAACAATATATTATTAAGCAACTTTACTATATCACGGCATCACCTGTACTGAAAGTCCAATGCAGATGTCTGCCAATTCCAACATAAGAACTGAAATCAGAAAAGTAAAAGTTAATAAACAATTTTTACCGTTTTTCTAATGAGTTGGTACGTATGGGAAGTTTCAGGATTCTTGGCTGAAAACAACTGCTTCATGGTGAACGGCAAAGCTATAATAATACCGATTTTTTTTGGGGGGGGGGGATAAAAAAATAAAAATTTAATTCATTAATTACATGGTTCTTCTCAATAATGTTTAAACGTATAATCTACAATATCATCTCTTGAGCAATACTACGCGAAGTTGTATTATCAGTCCGCTGTCAAGCAGCGTAAAACTCGGTTGATTTGATAAATCGTTCTTTTCTTTCTTTCTCACTCTTCGCAAAGTACCTATGTGTTCACTGGCTATCCACAGATACCGTATGGTCACTCCGATGCTCGGTGATGTGCCAAGCAAGGTGCCTGACAAAGGTAAACCATAACCGAATAACAGTTTTTTCACTTTAATGCATCACGAGCACATGGCCGGGAATTCCCATTGACCTTGAACGACACACAGACCAGCCTGTTACCACAAAATCCTTGTATCACGTGTACATCGTAACATCGTACACCTACTAGGAAGCTGTTAGCAATACTGTGCGCGGAAAGGTGCTCCTTATGTATCATCGAAAGTTGGCATCTTAAAATGGTGTGACGTTTCACGCCATCTTGTGTTGTCATTTGGTAATAAAGTTACGTGACCAAAAAATTGATGTGTTTCACTAAATCATGACACTCACTCAGATTTTGTACGTCTTCCAAGTTATTCTCTGTTCTCCTGCAAAGTTGAATGCACCCTTTTGAAATAGCCTGTATATGTTTCGTGTAAGGGCTTTCAATGTCCTGAATATTAATAATTTCACATGAAGTCATTTAACAAGTTCAAAAATAGCTTGGTTCACTCTGTCTACCATTCATCGACTACAATCCAATGAGTTCACGTTGATTACTTCACCTCTCCATAATGCGACATGTGACCACACAACATAGGAAGTGATGATTTCGATTCTATGACGTCAGTGATAGAATATATCTCTAAAGGAAAGGTCATAAAACATCTGCAATGAGTAAAAACAAAACGTGAAAGCATACTATCAACTATCAACTTTACTGACATAAGGGATGAAGCAAAAGCTTTTCATATTCCCGACTATCTTGAGAGAAACTGTGAGTGGAGAAAGTTTATGAGCTAATTGCTCGCCCTGAGTGGGCTAGAAGAGTAGTCATCCTCAGTGTTGAAGTTTAGGATGGCTTTAGGTCTTTTATGTTTGAAATAATCCATTGCGTCATAATCTTCAGCCAGTTGGATCAGTTTGTTAGGGTGCACAGATGCTTTCGAGAAGAATTTGATTGCTATAGTCCGCATTAAAGTGTAAATATAGGGGACATTTGTGTCCCGATGTAGCTGGACAGTTCGGATGAACCATGGGGCACCCAGGATCAATCTGAGACATTTATTCTGGATACGTTGTAATTTGAGAATATTAGAATTTGAAGTGTGACTCCAGGCTGGTGAAGCGTAGGTGAGTATTGGACGAACCATCAGTTTGTATATGAGAAGTTTGATTCTAGTGCTCAGCTTACTGTTTCTGTTAATTAGCGAATAGAGCTGGGCTATGGATTTTGATGTGTTTGCACATAGAGTCTTGATATGGGAGCTGAAAGTCAGTTTTCTGTCCAGTATTACACCAAGATATTTGATCTCATTTTTCCACGGAATTTTAATGTTGAAAAGGAGAATATCTTCTTTAGGAAGCAGTGATCTTCTGGAGAATAGGACGGCTACGCTCTTCAGGGGATTCACTTGGAGTCGCCATTTGGAAAAATATTGTTCGATTAGCAGTACGTTTTCTTGCAGTTTCTTGATGGCTAGGTGAGGCTTTAAAGATCTGGAATATCGCTGTGTCATCAGCGTACAGGGCTTTAATTGAAGATAATGGGTTGTGTGGTATATCATACAAGTATAAGGAGAAAAGGATTGGTGCTAGTAAGGATCCTTGTGGAAATCCAGCCAAGATGCGTTTTTGTGTCGAGGCTACCCCGCACATCCTGACTTGCATGCAACTATCGTAAAGGTATGCCTTTATAAGATGAATGATTCCGTTTGGTATACCAGATGATAGCAGTTTGTATAGCAAACCATAATGCCAAATGCACTGGCTATGTCAAGGAAAACAGCCGCCAGTTAAAACCCGTGATAATGTGGTCCACCAATCTGTGTATTTGCTGCATAGTGCTATGGGACTGTCTGAAGCCAAACTGCTCCTTAGGCAGGATATTTATTCGGAGTACTGAATCTTGAAGTCTGGTAAGAATTACCTTCTCAGCAATTTTGCCGAGATTAGAGATGAGGCTGATTGGTCTGTAATTTTGAGGTAATCTGGAATCTTTTTCCAGGCTTATGGATCGGTATTATGTCCGCCAGTTTCCAGTAGGAAGGGAAATGTTTGTAGTGAAGGATGGAGTTAATTATATTTGTCAGATGGACAATAGCTATACGTGGTAGAAGCTTTATTACTTTGTTAGAGATACCATCGGGTCCAGGAGCCTTCTTGTTCTTGAAATTCTTAATAATAGCATATATTTCAGCAGGTGAGGTGGGTGCAATTTGAGTGAAATATGTGAGAGCAGAATTGAGTGAATATCTGACATTATGATGGATCTTGTATATATGGTTAAAATCGCGATGATCGTATGCAGGTTTACATTGTTTTTCGAGATGGTTTGCTATTGCTTCAGCTTTATCAGCATCCGTGTGGATGAGACCTGAATCTGTTTGGAGGTGGGGAAGAGGTTTATTTCTGGTTTATTCATCTTTCGGATGAGATTCCATATGGAGTGGTTATCAGTAGAGATGAAGGTTAGTTTTTCTTCCCAGAGTTGAGTTCTACGGGCTGCAAGGGCATCTCTCACTGCAGAGTTGAACCTGTTCAGGATCCATTTGTCTTGCGGCGCCCTGGTGTTGTGATATCTTTTTCTTGCCTTATATTTTTCTCTAATCAGATTCATAATATCTTCTGGCAAGTGGTTGGACTTGCGGGTAGTTGCAGGGGTAGTAACTGCTGCACAAGCTGCTTTAATCTGTTCTGTTAAATTATTAACAGCTATTTCAATTTCCTCTTTTGATTTAATGATGAGAACAGGGCCAATATATTTTGGAAGTACCTTGGAGAGCCTTTCCCAAGGAATGAATGAGTGAGGGGAGGAGATAATTTTTCAAGGTTTCCCAATTTTAATCGTATTGGGTTATGGTCTGATGACAGATCGTTAATCGTCATTAAATTGTGTGAAAGCATGAAATTAGTTCCGTGTTTTAAACAATAGAATATACACAGTGGCGTAGCTAGAGCTTGCCGCCAGGGGAGTTTCTTAAGTTTGCCGCCCCTCTCAATACACACCAAATATACTACAAAAAGTCAAAACGTCGTATAGGAAAATAAATTAAAACACTGTTTATTTTTGAAGTAAAGCTTTAATTTCAACATTCTAAAATGTTATTTTTCTTGCTTTTCTGTTAGCAGAATCGTCGATGACATTGGCGAAGTCTATTTCATAGTAATGGAGGTAATTCTTAATCAACTTTTATTTAGAAAAATTCCTCTAACAACTAGCAACACTTACAGCAATTGTGAGGAAAATTCGCAGTAGTATTACAATATTTCGAACTGAGTTCTCGAAACTGTATTTTAGAATTAACTGCAAAAGTTCAAAAAGGTTCAAAGTGCCGCCCGGGGCGAACCGCTCCCTCCGCACCCCCTAGCTATGCCAGTGAATATATAGGTATACCCTATCCCACAATTAGTAATAAATAAATAAGCAAATGAATAAAAAAGTAAGGACAAAAGATAAAATTAACTTCAAACTTTTAACAGGATGCTATAATCCAGTAACTCATATACAAGGTAGGTTACACTTGAGACCTGAGGATATCGCGTCTTTCCAAAAAAGTGTTTTTGTTTTTTTGTCAAATATAATCAGAATTGTAGGTAAACGTGTGGAAATCGCGTTTGTATACATATCTCTAGCCGCCAGAACAAAGATTGTTCAAAGTTCGATTCTGTTCGCCGACCAGAGGATATTTTTCTTAGGCCACTCTTCGAAGGATTCCTAAGTTAGTCAGTTGGTGATAGTAGAAAATAGTTTTTTTCTGCTGGGAGATCGGATTTTTACTCCAACAACTCAAGAAAATCGACTGTAAAACACAATATTTTAGACAACAAAATGAAGTTGTTGGAGGTGCTCTCCTTCCCAGGATGCAAATTAAAAATCATTGATAGTCTGTACCAGCAGTCCTGTAAATAAGGGACGAGTTGGCTTGTCCTTCCTAGTTTCCAAAAAAATTAAAGCTAAATGGCTTAGAGTTAGGCTTACCATACGTACCGTTTTGAAAGGGACAGTACCGTTTTTTTTCATATTTCCCGGCGGTCTTGTCGTTTTCATAAATATGTCAATTTTGACTACTGAAAAAGAGAGCCAAAGGCTTCACTTCGGCAATGCAAAATTATTCAAATTAAGTGGATATTGAATCCGACATTATTTCATAGCCGAATATAAAAACTGCAAGAGTTTCATGCCGAATATAGAGACTATAAAAGTTTCGGCGGATACAAGCGTATATCAACCTTTCATGACATGTGACAACATATTGTTAGTAGTGCAGGGTGCATAATTCAAGGGTTCTTTATTATTAGCATTTGCGTTTTGGTGTTGTTTACTATAATTCAGTTGTGGTAGAAGTAGCCAGTTATTTGCTTAGGTCATGTTGTGCTTTTGAGAGTGCAATGTTTATATCTGTGTGGACTGTTAGTAGTGCTGTGTCGTCTGCATATTGATATATTGGACTTTGTAAGGCCAAGTTTTGAAATGTCATTTATGTCTATTTGAACAGCGTGGGTGATAATATTGCTCCATGAGCGCCTCCGTGTTGTATTTGTGTTCCATGGCTGTGATATGTGCCATTTTTGTTACTTGCGTTGTGTCTGTGAGATAATCCCTAAACCAGGTATGCAATGTCCCTCTTATTCCGACTGAGTGTAGTTTGGATAGCAGTATTTCACGGTCAAGTGTGTCAAAAGCTTTGGCAAGAACAAGGAGTATGAGTGTAGCAAAACAGCTTAATTTAGTTCGTTTGTAATGAGCATTAATAATATGGTTGTGCTCTTCCTTTTCTGGAAACAGTACTGCTTTTGTGAGATGATGCTATATTTCTGTAAGTAGATTTGTAGTCTTGTGTGTATTACTTTTTCAAGAAGTTTAGATATTACAGGCAAGTTAGCTATTGGTCTGTAGTTGTGAACGTAATTTCTTTTTCCATGTTTGTAGATAGGTAACTATAGCTGTTTTTAGTTGTTTGGGAATATCGGCAGTATAGAATATCATGTTCACAAGTTTCAGAAGTACAGGATTTAGTTGTGCAAAATGTGTTAGGTGGTCCATGAGTCTGATTTATCAATTCCTGGTCTCGTCTTTTGCTTTAATTGTTTCATGAGATCATCTTTCAGTTCTAATTTGGATACAGGGGGAAAGTACATGGATTGCTATTGAATTTGGGTTAAAATTTTCTGTTTGGCCTAATGGGAAAAGTATCTTTTTTTTTTTAGTTGTATGATGTTATTAGTGAAGGCGTAGTTAAATGATTCTGCTAGTTCTTTCTGGTTCTTTTCCTGACCGAAGTTTTTGGTGATAAAATATTGTGGGGAGGTTTTCATTTTTCAGGTTAATAGCTCATTAAGTGTAGACTATGTTTCTTTCAGCTACAGACTATAGACTGTGTTTATTTTTATTTTTATTATTTTTTTTTTCGAACTGAGTGCAATTTTATATTTCTCACAACATAAGAGTGAAATTTACAAGCTGGCCAAGAAACAGTAATTTTTTTTTTTACAATGGCAAAGTTTATTATTCTCATCACAAATTATTTACAAATACAGTATATAACTGAAGTATTACTATTACATTTTCTGTTTACTAAAAGTATTCATTACAGAATGTTAAGTAAATAATGTTAGATAAATACTACCACTGGGATGTAATGTCTCAACTGCATCCTCGAAGCTTTGTAATTAGCTTATCTGAGGATGACACTGGTTATATATATATATATATATATATATATATATATATATATATATATATCTGAATAAATGATCTGAAAGGTCTAATCAAAGTGAAATTGCCGATATATCCTGAGATTGCATCGGTCTTGATGGTTTGCATTCTACTTTATTGTGGGCTTCTTTTTGAGCTAATTAGGAGGCTTTTTTTTTCACTGTGGCAGCCTTTCTGTGTCTTATGAGCTTTTAATTTGTATCAGCTTTGAAGTTTGTGACTTCCTTAAATAATAATTTATAATAATAATTTTTTATTTATTTATTTTTTTTTATTGTTCTTTCAAATATTTACATATGTACAATGATCATCTATTCAGTATATTATTTTACAAGGTTCAGCACTTTGTGCTACATATAATGAGATTTAAATAGTAATGATGATAACAGTTTTTTTTTTATATAACAAAAAAAAAAAAATCAGCTAACGCCTTTTTATTCCCGTAAATACGGGAGTAGGCGACGCCCTTTAGCCCTATCTAACTTTTGGAGACTGAGTGGGCAGTTCAATCTCCACTGGTACCCAATCAGCGACAGATGGCCCAAGGCTATCACTAATTAAGCGGTACGCAGTGAAGAGAGACGGCTCAAATGTGCCGCCATCTCGTGGTCTCTAACCCTAACACAATATATTTAATGTCTGAAAATAATGTGGGTTCTACGGTCGATTTTCTTGAGTTTACAGGACGAAAAACCCGAGTTTCCGGGAGGAAAAACCTGCTTGCCCGCGCCAGAGATCGACTAACTCGGGAACCGGTCGAAAAAAGGCTTAGAAAAATTTCCTCTAGTCGCCGACTAGACTCGAAACCAAGACTTCCTTCGTGCGGCCTAGCGCGATGGTGTGCAAACGCCACATCCACTGAGCTACACAGGCTTTTATATAACAATCATAATAATAATTTACAATTATATTGTTCAGAGTTACATAAGTTGTATAATATTACATGTTGTGGTTTACTATTTTTTTTTTTTCAAGTTTGAAAAGGTGTGATTATACAACAGCATTTACAACAACAACAACAACAACGTTACTGGCTTGCTGGGTGAAGCATAAAATGCTTTTTATTTTCCCCTTTATCTGTGTGGAGAAGCTTGATGGGGGAGGTTGTGAGACTTATGCTCGCACTTTGTGAATTGTGTAGTTAGCTCTGTTCTGCTGAAAGCAGGATTGCCTTGGGTCTTTTGTGTTTTTGATAGTCATGTTCACTATAACTGGAAGCTTGTCTGATTAGTGGATTGGGATGAGAATGTGCCTTGCTGAAGAACTTTTCCGCATGGTCATGAAGGAGAGAACGGATGTCAGGGGTTCCGGTTTCTCTGTGGATCTGCGTGTTTCTGACGAACCATGGGGCGTCTAAGATCATCCGCAGGCATTTGTTTTGTATCCTCTGTAGTTTCTGGATGTTAGATTTGGATGTGTGACTCCATGCCGGGGATGCATATGTGATTACAGGTCGAATTACCATCTTATATTATTATTATTATTATTATTATTATTATTATTATTATTACGGGCAACTCCAGGGAGTCATTAGACTCATCGAGGGAGGCCCCAAATCATTTTCATCACAACTATTCGACATTCATACAGTATCTATCATACCTCGCCTTAAACTCATTCACTGTCACAGCATCCACCACAGGCTCAGGGAGCGCATTCCACTCATTCACTACTCTAAAAGTAAAGAACCCAGCTCTAACACCTTTACTAACCACACTTTTGCCCAGTTTCCATGGATGTCCCCTAGTCCTCCCACAACAGCCCTGTTCTCAAAAATATCTTCTGAATTAATTTTATAGAAACCCTTCAGTAATTTGAATGTCTCAATCATATCTCCCCTCCTCCGCCTATCAACCAATTTTTGCAACCCACAAATCCTCAACCTGTTCTCATACGGTTCATTCCACAGACCTGCTATCATCTTGGTCACTCGCCTCTGGATCCTCTCCACCTCCTCCCCATCAAGAAGAAACCTAGGTGACCAAATCTGAGCACAGTAGTCGAGATGAGGTCTTATCAAGGCTCGATACAGAGGAACAATAACCTGCTTGTCTCTGCTTGTCAACGTATTCTTCAGCAACCAAGTGATTTGATGAGCTGATTTGGCCACTTTTGCAATGTGTCCCCTAAATTTCAATTCCTTATCCACCAACACTCCTAAATCTCGTGCCTCATCAATTTCCTGGAGCACGGTTCCACCAATGCAGTAAACTGCCTCCCATCTTTTCACCCCAAAATGCATAACCTTACATTTTGCCACATTAAATTGACATCCATTCTCCCTAGCCCAGACCTCCAATCTATCCAAATCATCCTGCAAAATTTTGACGTCATCTGCATTCACTATTGCCCTACCCAACTTTGCATCATCCGCAAACAAATGAACTGTTCCTCTCAGATCCTTTCCTATATCATTTATGAACAAATTAAACAGCAGTGGTCCAAGAACAGATCCTTGTGGTACACCACTAGTCACAGGCCGTCTTGTGGACTCTACTCCTGAGTAAACCACTCTCTGATATCTCTCCGTCAACCACCCTCCTATCCATCTCACCAACCCTATGTCCATTCCCATATGCTGCAATTTACTGATTAGAATTCCATGTGGTATCCTGTCAAAGGCCTTAGCAAGGTCCAGCAGAATCACTGTAAACCCATTACCCTTATCCAGTTCAGCCGTCACTGTGTTATAATACGTGAGCAAGTTACTGAGGCATGACCTACCCTTCACAAAACCATGCTGTCCCCGATACAGTATCCCATTTTCTTCTATCCAATCTTGTATTTTCCTCTTGACTATTTTCTCTAAGACCTTGATAATGATTCCTGTTATGCTGATTGGCCGGTAATTTTCAACAGCAGCCTTGGAACCACCTTTGTGCAGTGGAACTATTTTCCCCTCTTTCCACCCCCTTGGGACTGACCCAGTCCTGAGGCTCAAATTAAACATAATGGTCAAGGGCACTGACAATTCTTTTGCCGTTTCACGTACGACACGAGCTGGTATACCATCCAATCCCACAGATGTATTGACATTGAGGTTCTGTAACAGACTAGTTACCTCTACCTCATTCATCACAATTCCAGTATAAGCTGTTGGTTCCTCCATTTCCGCAAGGCCACCACCTGGATGATATACTCTTGCAAAGTGCTCGCTCAGTAATTCCACAACATCGACTGATTCAGTTACCTCCCTACCCTCAGCATTTTTTAAGATCATTCTACCATGAGCATTTTTCCTTTTACTTGCAACATATTGAAAAAACTGTTTGGGATTCTCTTTAGCCTGCATGGCCAATTTCCTTTCGTAATCTGCTTTTGCTTTTCTTACCACCCTTGTTACCATCCTGGCCTGAGCTTTATACTGTTCATGCACCTGATGGTCACCCTTCTCCTTAAATTCCCTCCACAATTGTTTCTTTTTTTGCAGCTCAAGCTTAATAGTGTTATTTATCCATTTAACCCCTACCTGATTTATTATTCGGACTCTTGGTATACAGTCAACCATTGCCTCCTGCAAACAGTTCTTGACCACCTCCCATGCACCATCAACATCCAGCCCTTGCAGTTTTACATGCCATGGCATTGAGCCAAGCACACACCTAAGCTTGTCATACTTACCAGCCCGATAATTCCACATATACCCTGTCTTAATTGTAAATTCGACTCCTTTAGCCACCTCCCAAGTCATGACCTTATGGTCACTCTCACCAATTGGTGGCAACAAGGTCATGTTCGTTACAGCCACATTCTCAGTTGCAATTACTAGGTCCAGCACTCTCTGCCCCCTGGTATTTTCCAATACATGTTGCCGTAGATAGTTGTCCCTTAATAACTGCATAAAATCCAATTCCTTCCTCCCATGTGCCCTCTCCTCTTTCCAGTCAATATTACCATAATTGAAATCACCCATAATAATTACCCTCTTTCCATTCATTTCTTCTATTTGCTTATGCATACTATTCCCACCATCCACTCCATCACCCGGTCTATAGCAGCACCCAATTGTATATTTTGTTCTGCTAGATTGTATCTCACACCAAACAGCCTCAAATGTGCTTTTTTCCCCATCCTGCAGTTCAACTTCTATACTCCTTGGCTGAAGCTCATCAGTATCATCAATAACACTCCTCCCCCCTTTTTATTTATATAATAACAGCTTGTTGCGTATATCCAATTTGCTGTTGCGATTGATCAGGGGATAGAGTTGGGCTATGGCTCTGGATGTCTTTGTGCCTATGAGCTTGATATGGCTGTTGAAATTTAGCTTTTTGTCTAGCTGTACTCCAAGGTATTTGGCTTCTGCCTGCCATGGTATCTTTTTTCCGAGAAGTTCAATATCATCTTGGATGAAGGCTTTGCGTCTGGTGAAGAGTATAGCTGAGCTTTTGACGGGGTTTACTTGTATCCTCCAGTCGGAGAACCATTTCTCTAGCTTTGTGTTGGTATCCTGGAGACGACTGATGGCCAGGTGTGGGCGGAGAGATCTTGTCATTATGGCTGTGTCGTCTGCATATAGGGCTGTGATGGCAGTCCTCAGGTTCTGTGGAATGTCAGCCACGTAGATTGTGAAAAGTAAAGGAGCCAAAAGAGATCCCTGAGGTACTCCTGCCAGGATTTTGCGCCTAGTTGAGATGGTGCCATTTATTTTTATCTGCATGGATCTGTCAGTGAGGTATGATTTTATTAGATGGGTAAGGTTTGTTGGTATGTTGGCCTGAATGAGTTTATAGAGTAATCCTTGATGCCATACCTTATCAAAGGCCTTGGCAATATCCAGAAAAACTGCAGCTGTGTGAAGGTTCCAGTTCTATCCTTGAGTGATATGCTCCACTATTCTGTGTATTTGTTGCACTGTGCTGTGCATACGGCGGAAGCCGAATTGTTCGTTTGGGATTATTCCTAATTGGTCTGATTTTTCTTGTAGTCTTGAAAGGATAATTTTTTCAGCAATCTTTCCCAGGTTGGAGAGCAGGCTTATTGGACGGTAGCTTTGCGGGAGTTGCGGATTGTTTCCTGACTTTTTTATTGGTATGATGTCTGCTGTTTTCCATGCAGAGGGGAAGTGTTGTATCCTCAATATTGCATTGGTTATGTTAACCAGGTGCATAATAGCCTTTCTAGGAAGTAATTTGATGATTCTGTTAGTAATTCCATCTGGCCCTGGAGCTTTTTTGTTGTTTAGATGTTTTATGATGTTGGTTATTTCAACTGGAGTAGTGGGGGTGATGCTGGCTGGTTTGTCTTCGGACTGATTTAAGGTACGCTTGACCTGCTGGTGGACTTTATATATGTGGGTGATGTTTATATTATCATATGACGGGCTGCATTGTTTTTCTAGGTTTTCTGCTATTGCTTCTGCTTTTTCTTTATCCGTGTGCGCTGTTCCATGAGCACTTTGCATGGGCGGTAGGGGATTGTGTTTAGTGCACAGAATCTTCAGAAATTTCCATATTGTGTGATCTTCTGGGTTGAGTGATGATAGTTTATTGTCCCAATCCTGGTTCCTGTGGATTTGAAGTGCTTTTCTGACTTGGTTGTTCAACTTGTTCAGAGTTTTCTTGTCCTGTGGGGCTCTTGTGTTGTGATATCTTTTCCTGGCTTTGTTTTTTGTTCTGATGAGGTCCATTATGTTTTCTGGGAGCCGACCGGATGGGTGGTTGGTTGCGGTTTTGGTGACTGTTTCTAGTGCTTTTTTAATTTGGCTTGTTAAATTGCTTATTGCTTCATCTATGTCTTCTTCTTTGTGGATGATTGGTACAGGACCAATGTATTCTGGTAGGATTTTAGCTAGCCTATCCCACGATATGAAGGTGTGCTGGTGGGCTAGTTGATCTTGCGTGCCAAGTTTGATCAGTATTGGGTTGTGGTCGGATGATAGTTCATTGAGAGTCTCTAGTTTGTATTGATAACTGATGTTTCTAAGGATAGCTATGTCAAGTACATCTGATCTGCCATGAGGGCTGTAATGAGTGTGCTCAGTGGGTCCTGCTACCACAACTGAGTTAAGTGTTGAATAGTTGTGTAGTATGCGACCACTTCTGTTGTTGGTGGTGCTGAACCATGCTGTGTGTTTGGCGTTCAAGTCACCTACTACGATGGTGGGGTCTGTGGTGCCGAGGACTGCATCCAGGTCTGTTGTCAGTAGAGGATTGCTTGGTGAGTTGTAGGCAGCAAATATCTTGAGGCTTCCAGCATTTTTTGTGTGGACTTGTATTCCTGTGGTTTCCAGGTTTGTAGTCTGTGGGTTGGATATGGCATTGTGGTGGAGGTATGGTTTGATGTAGATGGCAGTGCCTCCCCCTCTGGAGCTGAGTCTATCCGTTCGGTATATTGTGTATCCTCTCACTTTTGGGTTGTTGGCAGGTTTTAGGTGGGTCTCGTTGATCAGCATTATGTCCGGATTGTGTCTTTGTGCGAATCCCTGTAGTTCTAATGTCTTGTTGGTGAGGCCATTGGCATTCCAGGCTGCAATTAGAAGCGAGTTCGGTTTTACTTTTGTTTTATTCATAGTTGAGTGCTGTGAGTATGGAATGGGTTCCTTGCAGGAATCTCTTTGTGGAGGATGGAGTTGGGTTTGTTCTGCTGAATTCCTGGAGCATAGTGGCTAGCGAAGAAGTCAGTATTGCTGTGATGTTGGAGCCTATTTGATTGCTTTGTATTGTGTCCTTTGGGCGAGCTGCTTCAGCATAGGTCTTGGTGGAAGGTTGAGCCCTTTCCTGACTTTTATGGCTTGGGTTTTGATGGTTTGATGACTGTGCAGCAGAGATGCTTTGATTGGTGGTCCAGATAGGGGGAGGTTGGACGGGTCTTGTAGTTCCGTGATTTCTGGGATGGTGGCTGCATCCTTTATAGTTTGCTGGGTGGGGACCTCCACAGTTGGCACATTTGGCTGGTGTGGTTCTTGCTTTTGTGCATGTAATGGTTTGATGCTTCTCGCCACACTTCAGGCATCTGAACTCGGCTTTACAGAGTCTTTGGGCATGGCCAAACTTTTGGCAACGATGGCATTGCCCTGCTGATGCCCTTTTCCTGAGTGGCTCTGTTGATATTTTAAGTCCACAGACTGCAATTATGTCATAAATTTGTCTTTGAGTGTTCTGTATCTCAACCAGTACTAATGGCATTGGTTGTTTATCGGATCTGTACATCCGGCTGACTTTGATAGGTGATAGGCCCTGCTGGGTAAGGTCAGCCGCGATCTCCTCGGAGGTAATGCCTTCTGTGACACCTCGCAGTACAACCTTTAGATTTCTTTCGCTGCTTAGTGCGAAGGTGTGGTACTGTAGTTTGTTGTTATCCATCATTTTTGTTATTCCTCCGTAGTCTGTGACTGTTGTTGGTTGAATTTTTACACCTTCGTTGGTGTTTTTGGCCCAGGAGTATCCAATTTGATGTTCTCTTAGGTTTCTTGCAACTGTGGTCCATTTTTCCTTTTCACGGAGAATTACCGGTGGGACCTTTTCCCTTTTTTCCGGGACTGTTTGTGAGGTAGTTTCGTTTTCCACATGATCTTCCTCGATTCGCCGTCTCTTGCCCGTCTGTTCACCTGTGAAGACCGTCTGACTGGGGCTCTCGGGCAGGGAGATGGATGTGTCATTGATCTCTTCCACTTCGCCGTCCATATCATCGGATTCTTCCGGTTGGGTGTACAGGTTTAGGAAACCTGGCCATTCAGTATCAAATTTTTTAAGCAGTAATTTAAACAATTTTACTGCTTGTTCTTTGTTTAGATGCTCTAGCAGATCAGTAATATTATCCATGTCTGCTTTATTTGTTGTTATATCTAGTCGGTAGTGATCGGAAAATTGCTTATGATCGCAATTAGAAATCCCGCAGGTCTTGAGACCTGCCAGCAGAAATTTTGTAGAGGATATTGCAGATGGAAAGGATTGCCAGCAATATCGAGCGATTAGCTAAATGTACAAATCAATATTTCAGAAAATGAAGAACGCTTACCTCTATATATATCATATAATTCACCATCAAAAATACACAACACGAAACACTAACACGCGAGACGCCATCTTCGATAGTCCTCCTCTGGCCAAAAAATCAACAGCATTTACACATATGCAATCTGAATATTATGTGTCCTTATTTTCACAAACATACGGTGTAAACTCATGATTTACTTTTAAAATAATTTTATTTATTTTTTTTTACATTGCATACATTTGTTACAGTTATTATATACATTACATACATTTGTTATAATTATTATATGCATTACATTCATTTGTTTACATATGATATTTACATTACTTACATTGGTTTACATATAATACATACATTGGTTTTCTTGTGATACGTACATTACATGCATTTCGTTACATATGATACATCTTGGATGAGAACTATTTTTTTTTTTTCCCTTTCATCCTCGAAGCTTAAATGTAAGCTTATCTGAGGATGACACCAGTTGGTTATTATGTATTGTTTTTTTTTTTTTTTTGCTGTGTTAGGATGCTACGGAATCTATGATTGAGAAATTCGCGCACGCGCACTCACACGCACACGCACGCACGCACACACACACGCGCGCAGGCGCACCCCCCCACACACACAATAAATTGGAATGTACTGATGCGTCGCTGAACGGGAAGCCTGAGCGAATATATTGTGTTTCATTAAGTTTGTATGGTATTTTGGGTGCGTGTTTCTTGTTCGTAGTATGTCCTTAGAGCTCTTTTCAGGCTATTGTAGTTTGTAAGGTTTCTGTATTCAAAAGGTAATTTGTTTATCATGTCTGGGATGTAGAAGTTTCGTGTGGCCTTTCCGTAGTGATTATTGTATTTATATGTGATATAATTAGTAGTCTGAGGTCTTGTTATATGGTATGTATTTCTAACTGTCCATCGAAATAATGTTTTAGCAAGGCTGCATAGTGACATAAATGTTTTGCTGTCAGTAGTTTGTGTTCTGCCATTGCAATGTTTATAAGGTCGTGATTTTTCTTTGTTCTCAAAAGTTCAGTTTTGTCATTTTGTACTGTAGCGACATTAATCTATTTAATTTGTAGGGTGCACAGAAAGCATACGTTGTTATAGCGTATCTTAGTATATATTAGCATAGTGCTTTGTATATTAGTGTTAATAATAATAATAATAATAATAATAATAATAATAATAATAATAATAATAATAATAATAACCATCTTTATTTTTCTTCAAGAATAGTTTCAAATACTACAAACATTAAGTACAACAATAACAAAAATATTATTTTACAGATGCACATTTTAGAAACGTGCAGTAAACACATACGAGTATTAACATGAGTAGCAGCATCAGGGGGGGACAAGGAGTTCTGGCCTCCTCCAAAAGAAAAAACACTAGAAAATTTTCCAAAAATCTTTTCCTAATTAAAATTTATTTTTTTTATTTATGTTGTGTCGTGTCTATTCCTATACTGCTTATGAATTAGCGGTCACATAAGGTGGGAATACCCTATAGCTCTCGGGAATCACAGCCGCTGTGAACGCAAGGCGAACGAGTAGTGCTCAGGCTGGCCGAACATTAAATATTGAATTGAATATTGAATACACATTGAATATTCGTATGCAATGTGTAGTGTGTCTTCTCAATTCGTCTACTCAATTCGCCCCCCCCTCCAAGATTGAAACCTGAGTGTGCCAGTGAGAAGGATAGCATATTACGATGTGCAGTAACATTTGCGTTGATGTTGTTTGCATTTTAATATTTGTATTGGAAATTATACAATTAATATATATATATATTTTTTTTTAATTAATAATAATAATAATAATAATAATAATATTTTTTAACATTTTATTATTTCTCAGATAAATTACATACATTATATGAAGACAATTATGCATAACAAATACTTTCTCGTACATAAAGTTTTTTCAAATAATAATAATAACAAAACTGTTTACAACGTATATTATTATAATATTCATAATGATGATTATTACAGATGTTTTTTAATTATTAATTAACATTTTTAACATTTTATTATTTCTCATTAATAATAATAATAATAATAATAAAAAAAATAAAAAAAATAAAAAAATCAGCTAACGCCTTTTTATTCCCGTATATACGGGAGTAGGCGAGGCCATTTAGCCCTATCTAACTTTTGGAGACTGAGTGGGCAATTCAATCTCCACTGGTACCCAATCAGAGACAGATGGCCCAAGGCTATCACTAATTAAGCGGTACGCAGTGAAGAGAGACGGCTCAAATGTGCCGCCATCTCGTGGTCTCTAACCCTAACACAATATATTTAATGTCTGAAATAATGTGGGTTCTACGGTCGATTTTCTTGAGTTTACAGGACGAAAAACCCGAGTTTCCGGGAGGAAAAACCTGCTTGCCCGTGCCAGAGATCGACTAACTCGGGAACCGGTCGAAAAAAGGCTTAGAAAAATTTCCTCTAGTCGCCGACTAGACTCGAAACCAAGACTTCCTTCGTGCGGCCTAGCGCGGTGGTGTGCAAACGCCACATCCACTGAGCTACACAGGCTCTCAAATAATAATAAGAATAATAATAATGATAATAATAGTTTTTTCTTCGTTTTTTTTATCTGAAGCTGTCCAGGAGAGCACATGCATTTCACGAACTTAATATAGTATCCTTATAGTCTTAATGGTTTCGATTGTAATTCTAATGAACTTATTAGCTATTCACTCATCAGAAAAGAAATCAAAAATATTTTTGTTTTCTGCATGTGTGACATTCTAGAAAGAAACTAAAAAACTGTGTACCAGGGCACTTTTTAGAAATGGGAAAATGTGAGATAAAGTTAAATATCTCAACCACGCTTCGGTTTTGAAAATTTATCCTTTTTTTTTAAATTAAAAATTTCTGAAAATTAAAAAGAACATTACTTTGGCCTTCTCTGGTGTACAGCAATCACAGCTGACTCATATTTTTATATAAATCACTTCCAAATTATCCAGTAATTATTTAGTTTTCATGAGTGAGCTTTCATCTAGAATAATTGCAATTATTTTCCGCTAGTCGATTGATTTTTCTTTTACTCAGATATCTACAATATTTCTGTCTTAATATGTTTGTTGCAAATTGGAATGGTGTATAGTTCTGAGAGAAGATGCAAGTAGTATGGTAGGTAGGCACTTCTGACCAGATCAAGATCAAGATAAGATAAGGAATCGCGACGTGATTGGTTGACGTCATTGGGGGCGTGGCTCCATGTGTTTGGAATGTTAGGAATTTCCCTGTGGGCATATGTGTCAATGGCTTCAGTTCTTGTGTTTTGGTTCGAGTATGGAATTGTGGGTGTGGTTGAGATAAGGATTCGTGTTGTAATTGGTGGACACTTCTCACCAGATCAAGATCAAGATAAGATAAGGAATCGTGACGTGAATGTTTGTTGTTATGAGATGTAGATAAGTGACGTCATTTGTTAGTTGTAAATAAGTGACGTTATTGTTTTGAATGGAAAGAACCATAAGGAATCGTATTGTGATTGGTGGGACACTTTTATCCAGATCAAGATCAAGATAAGATAAGGAATCGTGACGTGATGTTTGTTGTTATTGAGTTTAGAATATTTGGAATTTCGCTGGGGCCCTCGTCTGTCGGGGACATCACGTGGTGTGTTTGGTGATATTTAGAGATAAGAATCATGACGTTATGCGTTTGGAAATTTCTGGGGAACATATGTCTCTCTGTGATATCATATGGTATTTTGGTTTGGCTATGGAATTGTGGTCGATGTTTTTGAGATAAGATATCTTGGAAATTTCCCAGGGTGACACACATCCGTCATTGTCGTCATGTTTTGTTTGGTTGTGTGTACTAATTTCCAATACATTATGGGACATTTCTTTCCTGTTAAATGGTGGGAATTCTTAGATTAGAGTCGCGATGGCGGCAGTGATTACGCTTTTCTGTTTAATTTAATTATATGCTGGTGTTCCACAAACACACACATATTAGGCATGAAAACTCGCTAATGTATCCATGTTGATACCCTAATATATACCCTATGATTATTCTTATGAAAAAAAAAACTATTCAGTGTTAGAATTATGCTTACCAAAACATACGAGCAGTGATTATTGAAATTACAATTATCATTTGTTATGTTTAAGTTAAAAAATTAACTTACATTTCTTTCCGGAACATTAAATATATTGTGTTAGGGTTAGGGACCAAGAGAAGGTGGCACATTTGAGCCGTCTCTCTTCACTGAGTACTGCTTAATTAGTGATAGCCTTGGGCCATCTATCTCTTATTGGTACCAGTGGAGATTGAACTGCCCACTCAGTCTCCAAAAGTTAGATAGGGCTAAATGGCCTCGCCTACTCCCCGTATACGGGAATAAAAAGGCGTTAGCTGATAGCTGATTCTTTCCGGAATGGGAACATATTGTTAACTGAAACATACACTTTTTTTTTTGCTCCGAAATTTTCATTATCAGTTGGAGATGACATTACTAAAAGATTATTGCCAAATGACAACATCTTTTTCGAATTAACGTTATCTTGTTTACAAATGTTTGGGTAATGGTGTTTTTTTTTAGTTTACATGAAGAGAAAACACCAAACGGTATTTTAAAAATAAACGGAGACTTAAAAGGTTACAATAACTTTTTTGTATGTAGTCTAGAAATTCTAATGATAATTTAAATTTACTTACAGTTTTACAGAATGATTCTTCTTAATCCAAATAGATATTCCAAAATAGTTGAATTTTTATCCACACCACAACACACAAAAACACAATCTTAAAAGAACGAAATTTCTTTAATAACCTGAAAAGTTATTTGACTATTGTTCCTTAGATTTCTGTCCGTTTGGTACACTATATGTTTTTAGCATTCACATGATTCGTTCATTGTGACACACATATCCTAAGTTGTGTGTTTTTCATGAGGAATAATCCGGAACCGAGCGGTAACGTCAAATCGCGGTATTCACCTTTTTCATGACTCATGTTCTTCCTTTGATGTTTTGCACGGAATTATCAGTTCGGGGAAGTACGACTGTTTTTCTATAGTTGACTATTTATTTTAGATTACTATCCGATTGGTTCTCTGTTTAATTCCTTCCCACTTTTGCTCATGCAATGATTTACCAAGCTTGGTGGGAAAGTCTATGCGCCATTTAGTTTAGGGTAAGTGTTATTTCCGGTTTCGAATTCTGAATGCTGCTGTTAGAGTATGGAATTCTGACAAGTGAAATTATTATTATTATTTTTTTTTTTTCAAATTGATTGGTTATTTTTCTGTATTTTACTTTTAAAATTCATATTCTAACAGAATAACTGAGCAAAATTAATAAATATATAAAATGTATGTGAATTTATTTTCCAACACTGTAGATTTCTGTTAAGTCTTATCATAAAGATATCTCTCTTATCCGGTAGCCAATTTGTTGTACGTAGGTGAAAAATCGTGTGTTTAGTTTTTGGAACTCTTCGTTGGTCTGTGGGAAATTATTGATGTACTAAATTAATGCTTACATTTATTTTTTTTTAAAACCAATATTGAGTATTAATTTAATACCCGATTAGTCCTTTTGCATCCAAGAGTTGAATATTTGAAATGAATATTAGCTCTGTACTATATACTTTGTTAATTTCTATGTTACCTTTCATTTGACTGTAATATTATTAACAAATGGCTCTGTAAAATAAAATAGCTAAATTCTTACAGTATTGTAACTTTTCAGGTGAAATCTTCTACACTAAAATTCTGGCTATTCATTTAATACCCGATTGTTCCTTTTGCTTCCAAGAGTTGACAGTTTCTTGAAATATTTGAGGGCTTGCATGAACAAATAAGACTTTTAATTTAGTGAGTCAAAAAAAATATGTTATCGTCTTTCTTAAATTTGTATAACACATCAACGACACCCAATTTGTTCATTTAAATTTACACATTTTATTTGAATGAAATATTATATACAAATTGTATTTACTGAATCTAACAATACAACAAAAAATAAATAAATTGAAAAAATACATCAAAGGTTCTTCCCATGCTTGTGGAATTGCCATCATGTGGTTTTTGACAATGTGACTCTCATCTGAAAGTTAATTTTTTATTTGGTGATCGTTCAGAATTTATTACTGTAGTAAAAAGGGTTGCATATTTATTTTCTTGAAACCAATACATATACTTCTGAGAATTATTAAAAGCACAGAATCTTTCATTATGCTTCCAAAAGAAGCATTTAAAAGTACACGTTATGTTTTCACCTTTTGGGCATCACAATTTCATTTAAATCAAGAACAGGCCTCCCTATTAACCTCGTTAATGTTTTTGATTTTTCTCTTCCTTTGGCAAGTAATATGTGATATTTGCATGTTGATTCTATCATCCAATTTCATAGTTTGTCCAAAGATAGTGAACCAATTTCCCACTTCAGCTGATGGTTATATTTTATTAACCAAGAATTCTGTTTTTTTAACTCTTTCAGGTAATTCTTTCCAACTACAAGGTGATTTTGTCAATGCATATCTTACAATAATTCCATCAGAAATACAAATTTCTTTAGGAAATAAATTTGAACTCTTATTCAAAAGAAATTGGCAATCAATTATCCCAATGATAACTGAAAATTCGTATTTTTCACCCACTGTCGATTTTTCATAATCATTTTCCTTCATCCTTCTTCTTAGATTACTTCGTATGGCACCACAAATAAATAGTTATTTATTATTATTATTATTATTATTATTATTATTATTATTATTTGATAGAGGGTGCTGTGTAGGTATACAAATGGGTGCATGGTCGTATTGCTCGTCCCGTTTTTATAGTTTTAATGTGGTTCTAACTCCTGTTTTTAATTTAAAAGTGTCATAAAGAAACTCTACTTGTCACGCTGAATCCCCCCCACCCCCCCCCCCCCCCACCCCCCCCCCCCCCCACCCCCCCCCCCCCCCACCCCCCCCCCCCCCCACCCCCCCCCCCCCCCACCCCCCCCCCCCCCCACCCCCCCCCCCCCCCACCCCCCCCCCCCCCCACCCCCCCCCCCCCCCACCCCCCCCCCCCCCCACCCCCCCCCCCCCCCACCCCCCCCCCCCCCCACCCCCCCCCCCCCCCACCCCCCCCCCCCCCCACCCCCCCCCCCCCCCACCCCCCCCCCCCCCCACCCCCCCCCCCCCCCACCCCCCCCCCCCCCCACCCCCCCCCCCCCCCACCCCCCCCCCCCCCCACCCCCCCCCCCCCCCACCCCCCCCCCCCCCCACCCCCCCCCCCCCCCACCCCCCCCCCCCCCCACCCCCCCCCCCCCCCACCCCCCCCCCCCCCCACCCCCCCCCCCCCCCACCCCCCCCCCCCCCCACCCCCCCCCCCCCCCACCCCCCCCCCCCCCCACCCCCCCCCCCATTTTGAAGCTTTGGTGCATATGCTCTTGATGTGGCTGTTGAAGCATAATCGCATATCGAGAAGTATTCCTAGGTATTTTGCTTCAGTTTTCCAGGGAATTTTAGAGTTGAACAGGGTGATGTCTCCTTTGGGGGATGCTCGTCTTCTTGTGAAGAGTATCGTTGTACTTTTCTGGGGGGTTAATTGTAGTCGCCAGTCTTTAAACCATTTTTCTAGATTCAGGGGGAGATACCAGGCAGAAGCATTAGTGAGGTCATCTTTACCTATAGGAGTTGCCAAAAGGTGTGCCACCTTTTTATTAAATTACTCTGGATTTAGAGAAAGATGTTGAAAGTTTATTTTTCACTTGGCTAGACTATAAAAAATTTAGTTTAATCCTTCTAACAATATATTATTAAGCAACTTTACTATATCACGGCATCACCTGTACTGAAAGTCCAATGCAGATGTCTGCCAATTCCAACATAAGAACTGAAATCAGAAAAGTAAAAGTTAATAAACAATTTTTACCGTTTTTCTAATGAGTTGGTACGTATGGGAAGTTTCAGGATTCTTGGCTGAAAACAACTGCTTCATGGTGAACGGCAAAGCTATAATAATACCGATTTTTTTTGGGGGGGGGGGATAAAAAAAAAAAAATTTAATTCATTAATTACATGGTTCTTCTCAATAATGTTTAAACGTATAATCTACAATATCATCTCTTGAGCAATACTACGCGAAGTTGTATTATCAGTCCGCTGTCAAGCAGCGTAAAACTCGGTTGATTTGATAAATCGTTTTTTTCTTTCTTTCTCACTCTTCGCAAAGTACCTATGTGTTCACTGGCTATCCACAGATACCGTATGGTCACTCCGATGCTCGGTGATGTGCCAAGCAAGGTGCCTGACAAAGGTAAACCATAACCGAATAACAGTTTTTTCACTTTAATGCATCACGAGCACATGGCCGGGAATTCCCATTGACCTTGAACGACACACAGACCAGCCTGTTACCACAAAATCCTTGTATCACGTGTACATCGTAACATCGTACACCTACTAGGAAGCTGTTAGCAATACTGTGCGCGGAAAGGTGCTCCTTATGTATCATCGAAAGTTGGCATCTTAAAATGGTGTGACGTTTCACGCCATCTTGTGTTGTCATTTGGTAATAAAGTTACGTGACCAAAAAATTGATGTGTTTCACTAAATCATGACACTCACTCAGATTTTGTACGTCTTCCAAGTTATTCTCTGTTCTCCTGCAAAGTTGAATGCACCCTTTTGAAATAGCCTGTATATGTTTCGTGTAAGGGCTTTCAATGTCCTGAATATTAATAATTTCACATGAAGTCATTTAACAAGTTCAAAAATAGCTTGGTTCACTCTGTCTACCATTCATCGACTACAATCCAATGAGTTCACGTTGATTACTTCACCTCTCCATAATGCGACATGTGACCACACAACATAGGAAGTGATGATTTCGATTCTATGACGTCAGTGATAGAATATATCTCTAAAGGAAAGGTCATAAAACATCTGCAATGAGTAAAAACAAAACGTGAAAGCATACTATCAACTATCAACTTTACTGACATAAGGGATGAAGCAAAAGCTTTTCATATTCCCGACTATCTTGAGAGAAACTGTGAGTGGAGAAAGTTTATGAGCTAATTGCTCGCCCTGAGTGGGCTAGAAGAGTAGTCATCCTCAGTGTTGAAGTTTAGGATGGCTTTAGGTCTTTTATGTTTGAAATAATCCATTGCGTCATAATCTTCAGCCAGTTGGATCAGTTTGTTAGGGTGCACAGATGCTTTCGAGAAGAATTTGATTGCTATAGTCCGCATTAAAGTGTAAATATAGGGGACATTTGTGTCCCGATGTAGCTGGACAGTTCGGATGAACCATGGGGCACCCAGGATCAATCTGAGACATTTATTCTGGATACGTTGTAATTTGAGAATATTAGAATTTGAAGTGTGACTCCAGGCTGGTGAAGCGTAGGTGAGTATTGGACGAACCATCAGTTTGTATATGAGAAGTTTGATTCTAGTGCTCAGCTTACTGTTTCTGTTAATTAGCGAATAGAGCTGGGCTATGGATTTTGATGTGTTTGCACATAGAGTCTTGATATGGGAGCTGAAAGTCAGTTTTCTGTCCAGTATTACACCAAGATATTTGATCTCATTTTTCCACGGAATTTTAATGTTGAAAAGGAGAATATCTTCTTTAGGAAGCAGTGATCTTCTGGAGAATAGGACGGCTACGCTCTTCAGGGGATTCACTTGGAGTCGCCATTTGGAAAAATATTGTTCGATTAGCAGTACGTTTTCTTGCAGTTTCTTGATGGCTAGGTGAGGCTTTAAAGATCTGGAATATCGCTGTGTCATCAGCGTACAGGGCTTTAATTGAAGATAATGGGTTGTGTGGTATATCATACAAGTATAAGGAGAAAAGGATTGGTGCTAGTAAGGATCCTTGTGGAAATCCAGCCAAGATGCGTTTTTGTGTCGAGGCTACCCCGCACATCCTGACTTGCATGCAACTATCGTAAAGGTATGCCTTTATAAGATGAATGATTCCGTTTGGTATACCAGATGATAGCAGTTTGTATAGCAAACCATAATGCCAAATGCACTGGCTATGTCAAGGAAAACAGCCGCCAGTTAAAACCCGTGATAATGTGGTCCACCAATCTGTGTATTTGCTTGCATAGTGCTATGGGACTGTCTGAAGCCAAACTGCTCCTTAGGCAGGATATTTATTCGGAGTACTGAATCTTGAAGTCTGGTAAGAATTACCTTCTCAGCAATTTTGCCGAGATTAGAGATGAGGCTGATTGGTCTGTAATTTTGAGGTAATCTGGAATCTTTTTTCCAGGCTTATGGATCGGTATTATGTCCGCCAGTTTTCCAGTAGGAAGGGAAATGTTTGTAGTGAAGGATGGAGTTAATTATATTTGTCAGATGGACAATAGCTATACGTGGTAGAAGCTTTATTACTTTGTTAGAGATACCATCGGGTCCAGGAGCCTTCTTGTTCTTGAAATTCTTAATAATAGCATATATTTCAGCAGGTGAGGTGGGGTGCAATTTGAGTGAAATATGTGAGAGCAGAATTGAGTGAATATCTGACATTATGATGGATCTTGTATATATGGTTAAAATCGCGATGATCGTATGCAGGTTTACATTGTTTTTCGAGATGGTTTGCTATTGCTTCAGCTTTATCAGCATCCGTGTGGATGAGACCTGAATCTGTTTGGAGGTGGGGAAGAGGTTTATTTCTGGTTTATTCATCTTTCGGATGAGATTCCATATGGAGTGGTTATCAGTAGAGATGAAGGTTAGTTTTTCTTCCCAGAGTTGAGTTCTACGGGCTGCAAGGGCATCTCTCACTGCAGAGTTGAACCTGTTCAGGATCCATTTGTCTTGCGGCGCCCTGGTGTTGTGATATCTTTTTCTTGCCTTATATTTTTCTCTAATCAGATTCATAATATCTTCTGGCAAGTGGTTGGACTTGCGGGTAGTTTGCAGGGGTAGTAACTGCTGCACAAGCTGCTTTAATCTGTTCTGTTAAATTATTAACAGCTATTTCAATTTCCTCTTTTGATTTAATGATGAGAACAGGGCCAATATATTTTGGAAGTACCTTGGAGAGCCTTTCCCAAGGAATGAATGAGTGAGGGGAGGAGATAATTTTTCAAGGTTTCCCAATTTTAATCGTATTGGGTTATGGTCTGATGACAGATCGTTAATCGTCATTAAATTGTGTGAAAGCATGAAATTAGTTCCGTGTTTTAAACAATAGAATATACACAGTGGCGTAGCTAGAGCTTGCCGCCAGGGGAGTTTCTTAAGTTTGCCGCCCCTCTCAATACACACCAAATATACTACAAAAAGTCAAAACGGTCGTATAGGAAAATAAATTAAAACACTGTTTATTTTTGAAGTAAAGCTTTAATTTCAACATTCTAAAATGTTATTTTTCTTGCTTTTCTGTTAGCAGAATCGTCGATGACATTGGCGAAGTCTATTTCATAGTAATGGAGGTAATTCTTAATCAACTTTTATTTAGAAAAATTCCTCTAACAACTAGCAACACTTACAGCAATTGTGAGGAAAATTCGCAGTAGTATTACAATATTTCGAACTGAGTTCTCGAAAACTGTATTTTAGAATTAACTGCAAAAGTTCAAAAAGGTTCAAAGTGCCGCCCGGGGCGAACCGCTCCCTCCGCACCCCCTAGCTATGCCAGTGAATATATAGGTATACCCTATCCCACAATTAGTAATAAATAAATAAGCAAATGAATAAAAAAGTAAGGACAAAAGATAAAATTAACTTCAAACTTTTAACAGGATGCTATAATCCAGTAACTCATATACAAGGTAGGTTACACTTGAGACCTGAGGATATCGCGTCTTTTCCAAAAAAGTGTTTTTGTTTTTTTGTCAAATATAATCAGAATTGTAGGTAAACGTGTGGAAATCGCGTTTGTATACATATCTCTAGCCGCCAGAAACAAAGATTGTTCAAAGTTCGATTCTGTTCGCCGACCAGAGGATATTTTTCTTAGGCCCACTCTTCGAAGGATTCCTAAGTTAGTCAGTTGGTGATAGTAGAAAATAGTTTTTTTCTGCTGGGAGATCGGATTTTTACTCCAACAACTCAAGAAAATCGACTGTAAAACACAATATTTTAGACAACAAAATGAAGTTGTTGGAGGTGCTCTCCTTCCCAGGATGCAAATTAAAAATCATTGATAGTCTGTACCAGCAGTCCTGTAAATAAGGGACGAGTTGGCTTGTCCTTCCTAGTTTCCAAAAAAATTAAAGCTAAATGGCTTAGAGTTAGGCTTACCATACGTACCGTTTTGAAAGGGACAGTACCGTTTTTTTTCATATTTCCCGGCGGTCTTGTCGTTTTTCATAAATATGTCAATTTTGACTACTGAAAAAGAGAGCCAAAGGCTTCACTTCGGCAATGCAAAATTATTCAAATTAAGTGGATATTGAATCCGACATTATTTCATAGCCGAATATAAAAACTGCAAGAGTTTCATGCCGAATATAGAGACTATAAAAGTTTCGGCGGATACAAGCGTATATCAACCTTTCATGACATGTGACAACATATTGTTAGTAGTGCAGGGTGCATAATTCAAGGGTTCTTTATTATTAGCATTTGCGTTTTGGTGTTGTTTACTATAATTCAGTTGTGGTAGAAGTAGCCAGTTATTTGCTTAGGTCATGTTGTGCTTTTGAGAGTGCAATGTTTATATCTGTGTGGACTGTTAGTAGTGCTGTGTCGTCTGCATATTGATATATTGGACTTTGTAAGGCCAAGTTTTGAAATGTCATTTATGTCTATTTGAACAGCGTGGGTGATAATATTGCTCCATGAGCGCCTCCGTGTTGTATTTGTGTTCCATGGCTGTGATATGTGCCATTTTTGTTACTTGCGTTGTGTCTGTGAGATAATCCCTAAACCAGGTATGCAATGTCCCTCTTATTCCGACTGAGTGTAGTTTGGATAGCAGTATTTCACGGTCAAGTGTGTCAAAAGCTTTGGCAAGAACAAGGAGTATGAGTGTAGCAAAACAGCTTAATTTAGTTCGTTTGTAATGAGCATTAATAATATGGTTGTGCTCTTCCTTTTCTGGAAAACAGTACTGCTTTTGTGAGATGATGCTATATTTCTGTAAGTAGATTTGTAGTCTTGTGTGTATTACTTTTTCAAGAAGTTTAGATATTACAGGCAAGTTAGCTATTGGTCTGTAGTTGTGAACGTAATTTCTTTTTCCATGTTTGTAGATAGGTAACTATAGCTGTTTTTAGTTGTTTGGGAATATCGGCAGTATAGAATATCATGTTCACAAGTTTCAGAAGTACAGGATTTAGTTGTGCAAAATGTGTTAGGTGGTCCATGAGTCTGATTTATCAATTCCTGGTCTCGTCTTTTGCTTTAATTGTTTCATGAGATCATCTTTCAGTTCTAATTTGGATACAGGGGGAAAGTACATGGATTGCTATTGAATTTGGGTTAAAATTTTCTGTTTGGCCTAATGGGAAAAGTATCTTTTTTTTTTTAGTTGTATGATGTTATTAGTGAAGGCGTAGTTAAATGATTCTGCTAGTTCTTTCTGGTTCTTTTCCTGACCGAAGTTTTTGGTGATAAAATATTGTGGGGAGGTTTTCATTTTTCAGGTTAATAGCTCATTAAGTGTAGACTATGTTTCTTTCAGCTACAGACTATAGGACTGTGTTTATTTTTATTTTTATTATTTTTTTTTTCGAACTGAGTGCAATTTTATATTTCTCACAACATAAGAGTGAAATTTACAAGCTGGCCAAGAAACAGTAATTTTTTTTTTTACAATGGCAAAGTTTATTATTCTCATCACAAATTATTTACAAATACAGTATATAACTGAAGTATTACTATTACATTTTTCTGTTTACTAAAAGTATTCATTACAGAATGTTAAGTAAATAATGTTAGATAAATACTACCACTGGGATGTAATGTCTCAACTGCATCCTCGAAGCTTTGTAATTAGCTTATCTGAGGATGACACTGGTTATATATATATATATATATATATATATATATATATATATATATATATATATATATCTGAATAAATGATCTGAAAGGTCTAATCAAAGTGAAATTGCCGATATATCCTGAGATTGCATCGGTCTTGATGGTTTGCATTCTACTTTATTGTGGGCTTCTTTTTGAGCTAATTAGGAGGCTTTTTTTTTTCACTGTGGCAGCCTTTCTGTGTCTTATGAGCTTTTAATTTGTATCAGCTTTGAAGTTTGTGACTTCCTTAAATAATAATTTATAATAATAATTTTTTATTTATTTATTTTTTTTTATTGTTCTTTCAAATATTTACATATGTACAATGATCATCTATTCAGTATATTATTTTACAAGGTTCAGCACTTTGTGCTACATATAATGAGATTTAAATAGTAATGATGATAACAGTTTTTTTTTTTATATAACAAAAAAAAAAAAATCAGCTAACGCCTTTTTATTCCCGTAAATACGGGAGTAGGCGACGCCCTTTAGCCCTATCTAACTTTTTGGAGGACTGAGTGGGCAGTTCAATCTCCACTGGTACCCAATCAGCGACAGATGGCCCAAGGCTATCACTAATTAAGCGGTACGCAGTGAAGAGAGACGGCTCAAATGTGCCGCCATCTCGTGGTCTCTAACCCTAACACAATATATTTAATGTCTGAAAATAATGTGGGTTCTACGGTCGATTTTCTTGAGTTTACAGGACGAAAAACCCGAGTTTTCCGGGAGGAAAAACCTGCTTGCCCGCGCCAGAGATCGACTAACTCGGGGAACCGGTCGAAAAAAAGGCTTAGAAAAATTTCCTCTAGTCGCCGACTAGACTCGAAACCAAGACTTCCTTCGTGCGGCCTAGCGCGATGGTGTGCAAACGCCACATCCACTGAGCTACACAGGCTTTTATATAACAATCATAATAATAATTTACAATTATATTGTTCAGAGTTACATAAGTTGTATAATATTACATGTTGTGGTTTACTATTTTTTTTTTTTCAAGTTTGAAAAGGTGTGATTATACAACAGCATTTACAACAACAACAACAACAACGTTACTGGCTTGCTGGGTGAAGCATAAAATGCTTTTTATTTTCCCCTTTATCTGTGTGGAGAAGCTTGATGGGGGAGGTTGTGAGACTTATGCTCGCACTTTGTGAATTGTGTAGTTAGCTCTGTTCTGCTGAAAGCAGGATTGCCTTGGGTCTTTTGTGTTTTTGATAGTCATGTTCACTATAACTGGAAGCTTGTCTGATTAGTGGATTGGGATGAGAATGTGCCTTGCTGAAGAACTTTTCCGCATGGTCATGAAGGAGAGAACGGATGTCAGGGGTTCCGGTTTCTCTGTGGATCTGCGTGTTTCTGACGAACCATGGGGCGTCTAAGATCATCCGCAGGCATTTGTTTTGTATCCTCTGTAGTTTCTGGATGTTAGATTTGGATGTGTGACTCCATGCCGGGGATGCATATGTGATTACAGGTCGAATTACCATCTTATATTATTATTATTATTATTATTATTATTATTATTATTATTACGGGCAACTCCAGGGAGTCATTAGACTCATCGAGGGAGGCCCCAAATCATTTTCATCACAACTATTCGACATTCATACAGTATCTATCATACCTCGCCTTAAACTCATTCACTGTCACAGCATCCACCACAGGCTCAGGGAGCGCATTCCACTCATTCACTACTCTAAAAGTAAAGAACCCAGCTCTAACACCTTTACTAACCACACTTTTGCCCAGTTTCCATGGATGTCCCCTAGTCCTCCCACAACAGCCCTGTTCTCAAAAATATCTTCTGAATTAATTTTATAGAAACCCTTCAGTAATTTGAATGTCTCAATCATATCTCCCCTCCTCCGCCTATCAACCAATTTTTGCAACCCACAAATCCTCAACCTGTTCTCATACGGTTCATTCCACAGACCTGCTATCATCTTGGTCACTCGCCTCTGGATCCTCTCCACCTCCTCCCCATCAAGAAGAAACCTAGGTGACCAAATCTGAGCACAGTAGTCGAGATGAGGTCTTATCAAGGCTCGATACAGAGGAACAATAACCTGCTTGTCTCTGCTTGTCAACGTATTCTTCAGCAACCAAGTGATTTGATGAGCTGATTTGGCCACTTTTGCAATGTGTCCCCTAAATTTCAATTCCTTATCCACCAACACTCCTAAATCTCGTGCCTCATCAATTTCCTGGAGCACGGTTCCACCAATGCAGTAAACTGCCTCCCATCTTTTCACCCCAAAATGCATAACCTTACATTTTGCCACATTAAATTGACATCCATTCTCCCTAGCCCAGACCTCCAATCTATCCAAATCATCCTGCAAAATTTTGACGTCATCTGCATTCACTATTGCCCTACCCAACTTTGCATCATCCGCAAACAAATGAACTGTTCCTCTCAGATCCTTTCCTATATCATTTATGAACAAATTAAACAGCAGTGGTCCAAGAACAGATCCTTGTGGTACACCACTAGTCACAGGCCGTCTTGTGGACTCTACTCCTGAGTAAACCACTCTCTGATATCTCTCCGTCAACCACCCTCCTATCCATCTCACCAACCCTATGTCCATTCCCATATGCTGCAATTTACTGATTAGAATTCCATGTGGTATCCTGTCAAAGGCCTTAGCAAGGTCCAGCAGAATCACTGTAAACCCATTACCCTTATCCAGTTCAGCCGTCACTGTGTTATAATACGTGAGCAAGTTACTGAGGCATGACCTACCCTTCACAAAACCATGCTGTCCCCGATACAGTATCCCATTTTCTTCTATCCAATCTTGTATTTTCCTCTTGACTATTTTCTCTAAGACCTTGATAATGATTCCTGTTATGCTGATTGGCCGGTAATTTTCAACAGCAGCCTTGGAACCACCTTTGTGCAGTGGAACTATTTTCCCCTCTTTCCACCCCCTTGGGACTGACCCCAGTCCTGAGGCTCAAATTAAACATAATGGTCAAGGGCACTGACAATTCTTTTGCCGTTTCACGTACGACACGAGCTGGTATACCATCCAATCCCACAGATGTATTGACATTGAGGTTCTGTAACAGACTAGTTACCTCTACCTCATTCATCACAATTCCAGTATAAGCTGTTGGTTCCTCCATTTCCGCAAGGCCACCACCTGGATGATATACTCTTGCAAAGTGCTCGCTCAGTAATTCCACAACATCGACTGATTCAGTTACCTCCCTACCCTCAGCATTTTTTAAGATCATTCTACCATGAGCATTTTTCCTTTTACTTGCAACATATTGAAAAAACTGTTTGGGATTCTCTTTAGCCTGCATGGCCAATTTCCTTTCGTAATCTGCTTTTGCTTTTCTTACCACCCTTGTTACCATCCTGGCCTGAGCTTTATACTGTTCATGCACCTGATGGTCACCCTTCTCCTTAAATTCCCTCCACAATTGTTTCTTTTTTTGCAGCTCAAGCTTAATAGTGTTATTTATCCATTTAACCCCTACCTGATTTATTATTCGGACTCTTGGTATACAGTCAACCATTGCCTCCTGCAAACAGTTCTTGACCACCTCCCATGCACCATCAACATCCAGCCCTTGCAGTTTTACATGCCATGGCATTGAGCCAAGCACACACCTAAGCTTGTCATACTTACCAGCCCGATAATTCCACATATACCCTGTCTTAATTGTAAATTCGACTCCTTTAGCCACCTCCCAAGTCATGACCTTATGGTCACTCTCACCAATTGGTGGCAACAAGGTCATGTTCGTTACAGCCACATTCTCAGTTGCAATTACTAGGTCCAGCACTCTCTGCCCCCTGGTATTTTCCAATACATGTTGCCGTAGATAGTTGTCCCTTAATAACTGCATAAAATCCAATTCCTTCCTCCCATGTGCCCTCTCCTCTTTCCAGTCAATATTACCATAATTGAAATCACCCATAATAATTACCCTCTTTCCATTCATTTCTTCTATTTGCTTATGCATACTATTCCCACCATCCACTCCATCACCCGGTCTATAGCAGCACCCAATTGTATATTTTGTTCTGCTAGATTGTATCTCACACCAAACAGCCTCAAATGTGCTTTTTTCCCCATCCTGCAGTTCAACTTCTATACTCCTTGGCTGAAGCTCATCAGTATCATCAATAACACTCCTCCCCCCTTTTTATTTATATAATAACAGCTTGTTGCGTATATCCAATTTGCTGTTGCGATTGATCAGGGGATAGAGTTGGGCTATGGCTCTGGATGTCTTTGTGCCTATGAGCTTGATATGGCTGTTGAAATTTAGCTTTTTGTCTAGCTGTACTCCAAGGTATTTGGCTTCTGCCTGCCATGGTATCTTTTTTCCGAGAAGTTCAATATCATCTTGGATGAAGGCTTTGCGTCTGGTGAAGAGTATAGCTGAGCTTTTGACGGGGTTTACTTGTATCCTCCAGTCGGAGAACCATTTCTCTAGCTTTGTGTTGGTATCCTGGAGACGACTGATGGCCAGGTGTGGGCGGAGAGATCTTGTCATTATGGCTGTGTCGTCTGCATATAGGGCTGTGATGGCAGTCCTCAGGTTCTGTGGAATGTCAGCCACGTAGATTGTGAAAAGTAAAGGAGCCAAAAGAGATCCCTGAGGTACTCCTGCCAGGATTTTGCGCCTAGTTGAGATGGTGCCATTTATTTTTATCTGCATGGATCTGTCAGTGAGGTATGATTTTATTAGATGGGTAAGGTTTGTTGGTATGTTGGCCTGAATGAGTTTATAGAGTAATCCTTGATGCCATACCTTATCAAAGGCCTTGGCAATATCCAGAAAAACTGCAGCTGTGTGAAGGTTCCAGTTCTATCCTTGAGTGATATGCTCCACTATTCTGTGTATTTGTTGCACTGTGCTGTGCATACGGCGGAAGCCGAATTGTTCGTTTGGGATTATTCCTAATTGGTCTGATTTTTCTTGTAGTCTTGAAAGGATAATTTTTTCAGCAATCTTTCCCAGGTTGGAGAGCAGGCTTATTGGACGGTAGCTTTGCGGGAGTTGCGGATTGTTTCCTGACTTTTTTATTGGTATGATGTCTGCTGTTTTCCATGCAGAGGGGAAGTGTTGTATCCTCAATATTGCATTGGTTATGTTAACCAGGTGCATAATAGCCTTTCTAGGAAGTAATTTGATGATTCTGTTAGTAATTCCATCTGGCCCTGGAGCTTTTTTGTTGTTTAGATGTTTTATGATGTTGGTTATTTCAACTGGAGTAGTGGGGGTGATGCTGGCTGGTTTGTCTTCGGACTGATTTAAGGTACGCTTGACCTGCTGGTGGACTTTATATATGTGGGTGATGTTTATATTATCATATGACGGGCTGCATTGTTTTTCTAGGTTTTCTGCTATTGCTTCTGCTTTTTCTTTATCCGTGTGCGCTGTTCCATGAGCACTTTGCATGGGCGGTAGGGGATTGTGTTTAGTGCACAGAATCTTCAGAAATTTCCATATTGTGTGATCTTCTGGGTTGAGTGATGATAGTTTATTGTCCCAATCCTGGTTCCTGTGGATTTGAAGTGCTTTTCTGACTTGGTTGTTCAACTTGTTCAGAGTTTTCTTGTCCTGTGGGGCTCTTGTGTTGTGATATCTTTTCCTGGCTTTGTTTTTTGTTCTGATGAGGTCCATTATGTTTTCTGGGAGCCGACCGGATGGGTGGTTGGTTGCGGTTTTGGTGACTGTTTCTAGTGCTTTTTTAATTTGGCTTGTTAAATTGCTTATTGCTTCATCTATGTCTTCTTCTTTGTGGATGATTGGTACAGGACCAATGTATTCTGGTAGGATTTTAGCTAGCCTATCCCACGATATGAAGGTGTGCTGGTGGGCTAGTTGATCTTGCGTGCCAAGTTTGATCAGTATTGGGTTGTGGTCGGATGATAGTTCATTGAGAGTCTCTAGTTTGTATTGATAACTGATGTTTCTAAGGATAGCTATGTCAAGTACATCTGATCTGCCATGAGGGCTGTAATGA